>NC_056580.1:18858230-19040730 GCF_018340385.1 Cyprinus carpio | reverse complement strand
GCAAACTGTAATGCATGTAAATGTATGTATTAGGACATTATCAGACAAGTTGTGGGGTTTTTCCGTACGGTAGGCAGAGATCGAGGCACCTAATACTGCTTCGTAGCTCACATCTAGCTAACCACCAAACGACTGTAGCAGACATGTACGTTGCTAAGCCATACTGGGATTCAAGTGCTCACCGCTTAACAACGCAGACATGGCAAAACTATGATCTTTGGAACAGTAATGTAATATTGTGATGTTTCACTGAGACACCAGATGTCGCTGTGGTTTCATGATCTAGACTAGTGTTTCTCAACGAGTCCCGGAGAGAGCATCGCAGCATCCGTTTACTGAAGCGCTCGCGCACAGATACTGAATATAACGGGATCTATGTGTTTTGACGCAACGTGTCGTGCCGTTCGCGTCTTAAAGTGTTAGTTTTTAAGCTGCTAGTTAACACCAGACTAGAGGGTGTAATCAATTCCATATACGACTCTGTAGCGCAGCTGCCGAACTTCCCGTGAAAAAAGAGCACGCATTTAGACACGATACAGCACAGCTTTTTCGTTTAGAAAAAATAATATGAATGCTTTGTTGTTTGCTGATTGGCAACTGCTGGTTTGAATGGCAAATTTCTAAAGAGTTTATTCAACGCTCAGCCTAATTTATAGGCTATTCACGTGGCTGTTTTTCCCTTTGGGATAATGATAATAATATTTCGACTCCAGTCAAATGTCAAATCAAATGTCAAGAATATCACGTGGCATTCAAAGACATTTTTAAAATGATAATTGGGCTAATGCGGGCTGTTATATATTGGTTAATATATAACAGCCCAAAAAAAAAAAAAAAAAAAAACATTAAAAAAAAAAGGCCAGTAAGATTTTCTAATGGTTTTGAAACAAATCTCTTCTGCTCAGTAAGGTTGCATTTATTTTATAAATAATATAGTAAAAACAGTAGGCTAAATCTACTATATAAAAGAACTGTTTTGCATATATATTAAAAAAAGAATTTCCTTTTATGCTAAAGCTCCATTACTCCAGTGACACATGATCCTTCAGAAATCATGCTGATTGCTGCTCAAGAAACATTTCTTATCATTATAGCTGGCACACCACACTGTCTTAATGGTTAGAGAGTCGGACTTGTAACCCAAAGGTTGCAGGTTTGAGTCTCAAGTCTGGTAGGAATTGTTGGTTGGGGGAGTGAATAACCAGCGCTCTCTTCCATCCTCAATGACACGACTGACGTGAGACCCAGGCACTGAAGCCCCAACTACTCCCTGGGTGCCCGCCGCAACTATATGACTGCCCACTGCTCTGGGTGTGTGTTCACAGTGTGTGTGTGTGTGTGTGCTCACTTGGATGGGTTAAATGCAGAGCACAAATTCCAAGTATGGGTCACCATACTTGGCCACTTCACTTCACTATATCAAAGATATAAATCAGGAGGACATCACTAAAATAGTTTATAAAATTATTTAATTATTTAAAAAATAATTCATTTTAAAAATGAATTCCCATCTTTCTACTTATAGCTTTCTTTGAAGTATTTGTAAGCAAACTTTGAAATATTCTCACAAAATCATGAAATACAGTAAACGAGGGGTTACATTTCTTCCATTTGCATGTGTATACAAAAATGACCATGTCCACTATGTCAGAAAAAATGAAATTCAATATATTTTCAAAAAAGGGTATTTTATATATATATATATATATATATTTTTTTTTTTTTTTTTTTTTTTTTGAAAGCTTATTGAAAACATCCAAACTTCTGAAAGATACACTCATTGTGGGTCTCCAGCCTGTTGCCGGGAAGGCAGCAACAGATACACTCGTTCTGAGTCACAGACCTGTAATGGAAGAGGCATTAACAGATACACCATTCTGAGTCTCCGGTAGGCCCACAGAGACACTAACAGATCACCAGCGTTCTGAGCCTCTGGCCCTTGAGGGAAGAGGCAATAACAGATAATAAGTCCTGAGTCTCCATGTCGACCATGTTCTGAGCCTCCAGCCTGTGAGGAAATAGATATTCTATGTTCAGAGTCTTCGTCCAGCGAGACAACAACAGATGCAGCACATCCTGAGTCTCCATCGTAGAGAGACAAAGTGGTTTGACCAAGTACTGAGTCTCTAGCCCAGAGAGGCAGAAGACATACAGACATTTGCATCAAGGTTACGCTCCAGTGAGCAATCCTTCACTTCAATGCACACTCGTTTGTGTGTTTCAGGCTAAGGACCTTTTGCATCTACTCCAGGGCCATGTGTGCGTTCCAGATTTTAGGGCCCTTTGTTGCTCCAGGAGATCAGCATCCTGCAGTGCTTTGTCTTTTCAGAAGATAACGTTACTCTACCATAGCAACACCCAACTGAATCACTTGCATTTTATGCATCTTTTGCACTTTATTCCTTTTTCATTTATGATATTCATTTACTAGTTGTTCATTACTCTTGTCGATATTTTGTTAATAAAATGCATTTTATTTCACTTGTGTCTTCCTTGTGTTGATAATACAGTAGGAGGTTCTACAAGTTAGATTTTACACCAATCTGATGTACCGGACAAGTAACCGCACCTCAATGGTGACTTAAGTACCCATCACTATATTTTGGCGAAAACAAATTCACAATTTTTTTTTATAATAAAACATTGTGCTAATAAGCTTTGAAAATGACAATAAAATCAAATCTATCTGTTTATTTCCAAGACAGATAACCTTAACTTTTTGTGTATAATCTAAAATTCTTTTAGAGATCATTAGTTTTGACTTCACTTTATTTTTCTCATTCATTTGAAATAAAGTCATATTACATATTTTAGGCTACATAAAACTATTTTATTTAGCCTACAAGTGTCATGTTTGTGATTACAGATTGGAGATGTTTTTTCTGCGTGTTGTGCATGCCTTCAGGAAGCATCAGTGGCTTTCAGAAGGGGACAGAAGCGACAGAAGTTTACATCCATGCACAAATATTCCACCAAAACAATAGATCATATGAATGGGTCACTATAGATGATTTTTTGCTGAGAGGAGCTGACAGTGTGTGTAAAGTTTCTATAGTCTGATATAACTAGGTACTAAAAATAAACCTGATATATATTTCCTTCTTATATCTCACAATTATGACATTATCACATGACATACTCAAATTCTATATTGGCACAAACTGCTCAAAGTTTGATTGTTAATTTGCTTATAAGCGTTGAACCAAAAGGCTAAGATCTTTTTTCCCGCCATTTTAAATTTTGTTAAAAACAGTCTTCTTTGAACTCATTCTAAAGAATTTTTTGAATCTTCACCACATTTTCAGATGATTCTGGCAAAAATGTTGTGGATCAAGCAAACCACTGCCCATGCTTTTCTACGTAAAATTAATATTCCTGTTTTGTCTTATGAGGACTGAGAAGATTTTGAAAGAAGAGATACAGACCGCAGTCTCAGCCATGGCTGTAGGTAAAAGAGTTTTTCAGTATTTTTACAAATATCTAAAAAAAAATAAATAAATAAAAAAACGAAAGCTGAAACACTGCTTTCTGTATGGAGGCAATACAGAAGAAGGAGTAACCAGAAACTCTTAGACAAGCTTTGATAACTCTCCTGTTGAAACCTGGAAAAAAAACTAACTTGTACTGTATACTGACATACCAACTGTGATGAACGTGGATCTGGTCATCACAGGAGCATCAGCTTGGCGTTATGGTGTAACTTGGTTTACTGTATATTGATTTCTTAATGATTTTAATTTGTGTCATGCTTATGATATGATTTATGTGTTTAAGGACAATAACAATGTCATGTCTTCAGTGTGTCAATAATGTGTGTTTTGTTGGGTACAAGAAAAGAATGGATGGTTTCATATTTTCTTTTTATTGAGTAGATATTCATTCTGTAACAGATTTCAGAGTTTATCTTACCTGTCTGATCCTGTGTTTTAGGGGTGGGTTCTGGTAACGCACGTGTCCTGAACTTATCCTGTAATGAGTGGTTTTACCATTTTATCAAAACAGACACAAGTGTTATGATGTGGTAATTGCTTAGTTTGTGTGTTTGTTGTTTATGTTTGATTAATGATGATATTTGTATATGCTATTATGTGTTTTTATAGCAGTTTGGTGAAATTGTGATGCTTTTTAATCCGTTTCCCCCATGAAATAGTTTGTACCACTAGTGTTTGGCGGGAAAAACATCTATTTAAGCCATTGTTTGAATGTGTTGGGTGGATAAAAAAGGTGGTTGCAACATGTAAAGCCAAAAGCTTGAGAAATGTGTAGGTCTGAGGTGAGGCTACAGCAACACACTTCCCGACACCGGCCAATCTCATTGCTTAATTATGATTATGAAATTTTCTTTAAGATGATTGTTTTATGTCTAGAGCAAGATTTTAAATCAAATTAAATCCATATGGATCAGACTGGATTCAATTAGAACAAGTCATCTTTTGACAATGTACAGAGGATCATGACTAGCCTTACTTTTGGCAGTTTAGCAAAAAATTAATTTTAGTCCAAAATTTCTAGACAAGGTTTGTATGTTATAATCAAGCTGCAGCGGTTTGGGCTAATTCTGATATATCATCGGAATTTTCTTTATCAAGAGGAACTAGGCAGGAGTGTCCTTTTGTATCCAATCCTATTATGCACTGGCTATTTTAATACGGACTCATTAGTCAAATTGGTCAATAGGTGCTGAACATATTATATCCTTATACTCTGATGGCATAATGGTATATCTTTCTGACCCAGAATCATCTCTACCTACTTTATCCCAATTATTAGAAAAATATAGATCAATATCAGGCTACAAAATTAATATGAATAAAATTATTATTATAGTATTATGATGTTAATGTATTGAATAGAACCTCCTAACAATGCTGCCTTGCTTAAAGAACTATCATCTTATGTTCCAATGGAAAAAATAATATGCAATCTTAAAAAAGAAGAAAAAAAGACATGGTTATTTGAGAAGACTTGGGGCAAATTTATTGTTTACATGGAAAACTGTGATGATGGGGAGAGGATGATGCTGTTGAGCATACAATGACTAAAAATATTGATAAAGAAAATAAAAGCAAACCACTGTCATGAACTTCACATACTGATACGCTTAGCAAATATTTAAACAGTTAAAACTCTCTTTAGATGTTGCCTTTAACAAATAATATTATCTTCATTATCAGTTGCTGTCATGGATCATTTGAGATTTCCTGTGAAATCCTTTACTCAGTTTCCTTGTATTTGTACAAACAGACTCTGAACAGAGAGTTATTTTGAGATGATATCTTTTTATATTTACATTAGATCTTATGAGTTATCAGGTTTTCTGTTCTTATGTGTAATAAATATTGTTTCCTTCAATCATATCTAAATTTAAGAAGCTAAAGTTCATTGTCCCTCCAACATTCAGAAATACAGTAATAAGTAAAATTAAAATATAATTTAATAAATGATTTATCACGGTCCTCTTACATCTTACACACAACACCATCTAATTTATTGATTTTGCATGTAATATATATATATATATATATATATATATATATATATATATATATATACATATATATATATATAAAAAGAATATTTCTGTTTATGCTGATTCTTCGACTGACAGCCTTTAATTCTTAAGTGAACTGCAACTTTAAGGTTATGTTAACTAACCATGAAAAAGTATGTTATGTCTTGATTTGAATCCACTGGCCTTTTGAATTTTGTTAAAAACAATCTTCTTTGAAGGCATTCTGAAGTGTTCATTGGACTGTCACCAAAATCTTCAGATGATGCTGGCAAAAACCTTTGGACTGAGAAAGCCACTTTTTGGAAGCTCTCTTTATTAACTGTAAGCCTTTTTATTTGTCGTGGCAGTTTTCCTCGCTTATTCTGGTGAGTGCATACATTTTTCCTGATGTGTATGTGAGTGTGTGTATGTGTGCTATATACTGGACCATTGCTACACAGTCTTAAAGGATGCATACCACTATGTACCCATAGCAGCCCCGGGACTCTCCGATCACTGTTTGGTCCATCTACTACCAGCCTACAAGCAGAAACGTAAATCTGCTAAGCCTGTAGTGAGATCTGCTTCGACTGTACCTATAGGAGTGTTTTTGAGGCTGCAGCCACTGATCTAGATGAGCTCACTTAAACAGTGACAAACTACATCAAAACCATCAACAACATATATGTTCCCACCAGGACTCATTTAACATTTAACACTGAAAAAACTTGGTTCAGTGCAAAACTCAAACAGCTTCACCAGGCCAAAGAGGATGCCTACAGGAGTGGGGACAAAGCCTTGTACAAACAGGCCAAATATACACTGAATAGTGAGATAAGAGTAGCTAAGAGAATCTACTCTGAAAAGCTGAAAAAAACTGTTTTCAAGCAACGACTCTTCATCAGTGTGGAAGGGCCTGAAAACCATCACCAGGCTATAAGACCCCATCCCCCGGAACTGAGGCCAATCAACAACTGGCTGAAGACTTGAAGGAGTTCTACTGCAGGTTTGAAAAGCCTGGTCTCACACCCCACACCCACTCTGACCGTCTCACAACACAGCCATCAACACCCTCCCTCCCCTCTACTGATTGTTAGACTATCCTTAAGATCTATGAAGAGGATGTACACAAAGACTTCAGGAAACAGAAGACAAAGAAAGCCAAAGGCCCATATGGTGTCTCTCCAGCCTGCCTCAAAGCCTGTGCTGTCCAGCAGTCATCCATTTTCAACAGATCACTGGAGCTGTGTGAAGTCCCCCCCTGCTTCAAATGCTCCATCATAATCCCTGTACTCAAGAAACCAAAAATAACAGGGCTAAATGACTACAGACCTGTTGCTTTAATGTCTGTGATCCTGAAGTCATTTGAGTGACTGGTGTTGGCCTTCTTGAAGGACATTACTGGACACTTGCTGGACCCCCTGTAAGTTAACTTACAGAGCAAACAGGTCTGTGGATGATGCAGTCAACATGGGAGTGCACTACATCCTCCAACATCTGGACAAACCAGGGACTTGCAAGGATCCTGTTTGTGGACTTCAGCTCTGCTTTCAACACCATCATCCCAGATACCCTCCTGATTAAACTGACACAGCTCTCTGTACCCACTTCCATCTGTCAGTGGATCACCAGCTTCATGACAGACAGGCAGCAGCTAGTGAGGCTGGGGAAACTCACATCCAACACACGCACCATCAGCAGTGGAGCTGCTCAGGGATGTGTGCTCTCCCCACTGCTCTTCTTCCTCTACACAAATGATTGCACCTCTACTGACCCCGCCGTCAAGCTTCTGAAGTTCTGACGACAGTCATCGGCCTCATCCTGGACAGTTGAGAGTCTGCTTACAGACAAGAGGTTGAGCAAATGTCTGTCTGGTGCAGTCAAAACAACCTGGAGCTGAACACACTCAAAACTGTGGAGATGATAGTGGACTTCAGGTGAAACCCCCTGCACTCCCCCACTCACCATCATGAACAGCACTGTGACAGCAGTAGAGTCCTTCAGGTTCCTGGGCACCACCATCTCTCAGGACCTGAAGTGGGACAATAACATTGACTCTATTGTAAAAAAGGCCCATCAGAGGTTGTACTTCCTTCACCAGCTGAAAAAGTTCAATCTGCCACAGGCGCAGATGACACAGTTTTACTCAGCTATTATTGAGTCGGTTCTGTGCTCTTCTATGTATATCTGTCTGGTTTGGGTCAGCCAGCAAATCATAAATAAGAAGACTGCAATGGACTGTTAGGATAGCTGAAAGGATAATTGGTGTGCACCTGCCCAACCTTCAGGACTTGTACAACTCCAGAGTGAAGAAACGGGCAGGAAACATCATCACATACCCCTCTCACCACAGCCACAATCTGTTTGCACTTCTCCCCTCAGGCAGACGTTACAGATCTCTGTGCACTAGAACATCTAGGCATAAAAAATGTTGGGTTTTTTTGGCCCAATGCCATCTCCATCTTAACAGCTAACACAATTGATTACCTGTTTTCTGTAATTCATTTATCCACTTCCAGTCTTTTAAGTATTATGTAAATACATATGCATATTTTATTTATACAACTTTACAGTAAATAATGCACAAATCTGTACATATATCTTCTGTTTCAGATTTTACTAAATTATTATTATTATTATTAATATTTCTTTAGTCTTACTTATTTAATTGTTCTTTCTGTTCTCATGTCATGTATGTATGTATGTGTGTGTATGTACAAAGAGCTCCTAAAAAACCACAACAAATTCCATGTGTTTGCACACACTTGGTGAATAAAGCTAATTCTGATTCTAAGTAATCTTAAAGGCTATTATTTGCTTAGATATATATATATATATATAGTATATATATATATATATATATATATATATATATATATGTATGTATATATTACCACAAAAAAATATAATAAATAAAATGAATAAATAGATAAATAATTATAATAATAATAATTATCTGGTTACTGGATTGATCGTCACTCGATTACCAAATGATCGTTAATGACAGCCCTAACAATGAACAATTCCAAGACTCTTACACCATTCATATGTAGAAAGATCCAGCTGAGAAAAACAGTTCAGTTAGTGCAGTTGTGACGAGGTGTAAAAATATCCATGTTAACCAAGGTCATCTGCTTTGCGTGACACATTTAGCAAATATTTAAAACAATTTTAGCCTACAAATATTGAAAACATTTAAACATGTCTTTAAATGTTGACTTTAATAGTATTATCTCCATTATCAGTGACTGTCATTGTAGATTACAACTAACAAAAAAAAAAAAGTTTTGTTGGTCTTGCTGCGTTTCTTGTGAAGGTTTTCCCCTTTCTCAGTTTCCTTGTATTGTACAAACAGGCCACAGCTTTGAACAAAGAAATTAACCATGGTTTTATTGTAGTAAAAGTGTAGTAACCATGTTTTTTTTTTGCCATATTGATTACCATTTGTATAACCACATTTTACTACAAATACCATGGCTAAACTATGGTTAGTGCAGCAAAACCATGGTAAATTTGTGGTTACCATGGTTTAAATATAGTAAACATGTTTTTTATTTTTTTGTTTTATTTGTGGTAAAACCATTGTTACTTTTGGTAAGGGATACCTTTTAATATTTACAATATCATTCTTCATGTCTATTTATTTTTCACTTTGCTCCAGCATCAGTGAAATACTGTAATGTTTAAGTGACAATGAATATGTAGCTGAACTTCAGCTTCTTAACTTGAGCTTTGATTGAAAGATGATAATGAATATTTTAATAATTAAGGTTATTTGAGGAACCCTGCAGTACTATCACAGATCCCCTAGTGGTCATGGGTCCTCTGTTGAAGGTGAAAAATATAAACAGAATCACCCAATTTATCTCCATTAGTTAACTTTAGCTAGTGCATTAGTTAACATAAATCACCAACGAGAAATTCTAAAGCATTAATTAGTCTTAGTAAATTTCAACATTTAATGATGCAATATTAAAAGCAAAAGTTGTAAATTATTTAATGGACCCAAGCTAACATGAACTAACAGTTGTTTTTGCTCATTGTTAATGTTATGTGCGTTAACTAAGGTTAGCTAATGATATCTTATTGTAAAGTTCTTTATATATTGTTCTTTATAATTCTTTTGCACTTTTGAAAGATTGGTTTACTTTATACTTTTTGTGTATTGCTTTTTTGTATTTAAATGTTCAGTTTATTATCGTGATAATACCGTATACAGTGATAAAAGCTTAAGCAATTATCGCAACATGAAAATTTAATACAGTCACATGTCTAGCACCTTATATACATTGATCATAATGTATAATCATCATCATTTTAACTGCAATATAAAGAAAATTTTTGACGGACAGAAAGGAGATGTTTTCAGCATTAAAAGTAACTCTCAGTCATAGAGAATGACATCAACTGAATATATATTCATATAACAGATATTGTTCACAGTTCTCTATAAAGATTCATAATACTAAATGATACAATATTTGAATTACAAATGTACACAGATCTCCACAGCTCTGGGACATTTGGGCATATATTGGTCTAAAGTTTTTCCAAACCACTTGTCCTCTGAAGGGTCGCAGAGGGTTGAACCCTATTCCACCATCTTGGGCCACAGCCTGGACAGATGACCAGTCCATCACATGGATAAAAACCCATTCACACACTCCTATGGACAATGTAGTGTCTCCAATTTGCCTATATGCTGGATGTTTTTGGATGGTGAAACCAAAGCACCCGGAGAAAACCCATGCAGACACAGGGAGAACATGCAAATCCACCACCACTGGGATTCGAATCAGGGACCTTCTTGCTGTGAGGCAGTGCAACCTTCTGAGCCATTGTGGTGTTTGGAGTAAGTTTTATTATTATTAATATTATTTTGTTGTTGAGCTATTACACTTCCACAGTGCCATCCAAAAAAATCATGTTACTGACAGAACAGGCATACTTATGATACATATATTATTTCCAAAAAAATCATCACCATGATTTCTACATACCTGTCATTAAGCAAGGCAACGATCTGAAACCAAGGTGAATTGTTGGCAAAGAGACTTACTACTGCATAACCTTTGTAGTTAAAGTAAATTTGTGCTTTAAAATACATTGAGAACCCACAGTATGCAGTATACACTCTAAAAAATGCTGGGTTGTTTCAACCCAACTTTGGGTCAAATATGGACTAACCCAACCATTGGGTTAAATTTTTACATTCTATTTTTAACCCAAAAGTTGGGATATACAAAATATAACCAAAAAATGGGTTGAAACAACCCAACATCTCCTACAACCTACAAATGCAGATATGTAACTTTCTTATTAATTTTCAGGTTCATCACAGGAATGCTGCTTCTTTTCATTATGTTCTCAGTGGGAAATGCAGAAGATAACCAAGACATTTATTTCTAAAAATGCTTGTTATCCCGTTCTAAAAGCTTGTTCTGCCAAGCCGTTGAAATTGTATTGCTTTATAAAGATGAATTGCAGGAAAATGTACAATTCTTTTGACTAATATTTACATGAATGAGGGATCTACTGTGTCTTTTTTTAAAGACACAGTAGATCCCTCATTCATGTTAATATTAGTCAGTAAAGGAAAAGAGGATTACACAAATCAGATAATTCTCTTTTCCTTTAAAACTCATAAAAAAGGAACCATACACTTGTCACACTCTTGTGAAGGGAGGCACACAAAGACGATGGTAATCCAAATAACATCGAACATCCATGACTATGACAACACACCATGCTGTACTTCTTGAAAAACCACCATATGGTTCCACATGAAAGGCACTATGTAGTCTATCCACTGATGTACAAAATTATTTTGTTGTAAAAGACACAAAATACTTCTCTCAACAGATTTGTTTGATTTTCACAGTATGTATGAACCCTCAGCATCAT
The DNA here is from genome assembly GCF_018340385.1 of Cyprinus carpio. NCBI lineage: Eukaryota > Metazoa > Chordata > Actinopteri > Cypriniformes > Cyprinidae > Cyprinus > Cyprinus carpio. The sequence goes on along the minus strand of NC_056580.1, from coordinate 19,029,335 downwards.
CATCGTTGTCATCACCATCGACGCCATCAAAAAAATAACATGGCGAAAACACACAGAACAGGCATCTCTAAACTCTAATTTATTATTACATAATTCAGGTAATAAGAAACACATTTGGATTGTTCTGATGTTTGCGGTGTCTTATACATCAGCAGCAAAACCTTGCCATAGGCCTATAACGATTTATAAAAAGGGAGGCTGTCCCTTATGACTTACTGACTTAACTATAAATATTCAAACTTCTATAATTATTTAGTTAACCTAATATTTATTTTTTTAATACAGGTCTCATCTTTCCCCATTCTCCCATATTTGGATTTTATGTGTACACATCTCCAAATCAAACAGTCACATGCTATATGATCCTTGTGACTTATACACACTTGACATCAAGAAAAGTATAAAAGCAGGGCTCTTTCTGGAACTTCACAAAATTTTCCTCTGAGATTCTGAAAGCAACGATCTGAAAACCAAGGTGAGTTTTTGGCACAGAGAACTTCTGAATAACCTTTATAAAATATCTTTGTGTATTGTTTTTAAAATAGAATGAGAATCCACAGTGTGCAGCATATGAGTACAGACATTTAAATTTCCTGCTTATTCATTTTTTTTTTTTTAGGTTCATCATGGTGATGCTGAGAAGTCTTCTTCTTCTTTTCATTGTGTTCTCCATGGGGAATGCAGAAAGTAAACAATATATTTATTTGTAAAAACCCTTGTTATCCCTTTCTAAAAGCTTGTTCTGCCTAGCCTTTGAGGTTTTGTTTAATGGAAAGGGGTAGTAGGAAATGTTATAATATGTAAGAGATTAAGAGAAGATTAATATTTGCATGATTAATGAAGGACCTACAGAGTCTAAAGTACATGTATTTGCAGCACATAATCACACTAACATAAAATAAGCTTCATAAAATAATAATATTAAAAACTTTTTTTGCTGTGCATATTACAAGAGCCCTAATGTTTATGTACAGTTGATATAGCTGTAAAATGCCCCAATGGATGGACAAATTTTGGAGTCCGATGCTACAAGTTCTTCTCTGCATCGGTTAACTGGATCACAGCAGAGGTAAACTGTTAGTTACAACAAGGTGATTTTTTTTTAAGTAGAACTTTATTTTCTGCAAACAGAGAATGAATAAAACTGATACTGAGCAAATAATCAATCAGACCAGGCATTATTTGAAAATGACTTAACAAGTCACTTATACTTTATGCTAACAAGATATTATGTATTGACATGAAAATATCTATTTTTTTAGAGAAACTGTCAAAGTCTGGATGCAAATCTTGCATCTGTGCACAATAAACTGGAGAACGATTTTCTGATGAGTCTGTTGCCTTCTTCTAGCACACATATTTGGGTTGGTGTTCATGATGGTGAACAAGTAAGTTAAGTTGTGTAGCCTACAGAGACTTGTTTGTTTGTCTATAATGAAATGTCTTTATGAAGATTTCAGCGTAAGACAAAGTTTCTAATGAAGACGATTTGAGGTAAGTTCAAAGGTGAACTTAATGAGCTGTTTACTGGAATTACTTTGCTCTTTAGGAAGGACAGTGGTTGTGGTCTGATGGAACTTCATATGACTATACCAACTGGTGTGCTGGGGAACCTAACAATGCTGGTGTCGAGAATTGTATGGACATCAACTGGACCTGTAAGTCTTTTTTCTATATATACTTTCAATAATAATTTACAATGCTATAGTTTCATATCATACAACATAAAATGGCTCAACTGATATCACAAAGTTGAACATACTATTTTATTTTGAGTCTAACACTCCTATAGTGATCAGAATAACTTATTTTATATTTCCATTCTATAGCTAACCGTTGCTGGAACGATCTGCCCTGTTCATACCAAATAAGCTATGTTTGTGCTAAAGACCTGTGAGATCATACGCAATCATCCTGCTCCACAGTTACTTTGATTATACTACATTTGCATTTTCTGTTCTTATCTGTAAAAAAAAAAAAAAAAAAAAAAATCTCTCCTAAAGTTTAATTTCTTCTGAATACCTTATCTGCTACACTCTTCAAATCAATAAAAGCATTGATAAAGCAAATCATATGTGTTGTGGCATGTTGTGGTGTTAAATCAAATTCATGTATAAAAAGTTAAGTACACTGTAGCAAGGTTGGTTATTCGACTAGCATTTAATTATCTCATCATCAGGGTGCGGGGTTCAGGCAAGCTTCACAGCTACTTCGTCACTCAAAACACTTGTAAAACATTTGTATGTTTTGTTTCCTACAATGGATCGTAAGCAAATATCCAACTCATGCCCTCCTTTTGTTTTCGGTCTTACAAAATATACCCTTACAATTAAATAAACCTCCTCAAAATATTCAGTGTGTGAGCGTCACGGATGGGCAGTATTTCAGATATACGTATTTAACCCTAAAAAGGGCAAACCCATAAAAAGACATCAGAAAATTAATTTAATGCTATTTTCCATCTTGGGACTCAAATAATACAATTTCATGATTTTCATGATTTTTTCTAAACCTGACTCTTATATTTGATTTTAAATGAATTCACTGGAAACAGAACACTTGTTTATCAATGCTTGTTATAGCATGGTTGTAATTACTGATCGCTTTGGAGTACAGTCCTAACGTTGGTCTCTTTTTAAAGGAGACATAGCAGATTATTGCTGAAGTGAAAGCATTTAAAAAAGAAAAGTATAAAAAAGTTTTAAAAGTATAGGTTTACAGGAAAGAGAATGTAGTATACTAATTGTTTTTATTTTATATAAAATAAATATTTTATAAAATATGTTGCACTCTAAAATTGCTATAAAATCAAATTCAAAATTCTAACCTAATAATCACCAAAATTTTAATTCCATATTACAAAAATTTGCTTCCTGTGAGATTTTCTTTGGGCACTGTACCAGAAATAACCACTGGGTTACACCCAAACTCTTTTATGTATATGATGCAGTACCGTCTAAGGGCCCAAAGATCACGGGCATCCAGTATGGTTTTCCGGCCTTGACCCTCACGCACAGAGATTGTTCCAGATTCTCTGAATCTTTGGATGATATTATGCACTGTAGATGATGATAACTTCAAACTCTTTGCATTTTTTCTCTGAGAAACTCCTTTCTGACATTGCTCCACTATTTTTCACTGCAGCATTGGGGGAATTGGTGATCCTCTGCCAATTGAACTAATAAGTTGCAAACTTGTCCTCCAGCTGTTCCTTATATGTTCATTTAACTTTTCCATCCTCTTATTGCTACCTGTCCCAACTTTTTTGGAATGTGTAGCTCTCATGAAATCCAAAATGAGCCAATATTTGGCATTATATATTTCAAAATGTCTCACTTTCAACATTTGATATGTTATCTATATTCCATTGTGAATAAAATAAGAGTTTATGAAATTTGTAAGTTATTCCGTTTTTTTTTACTCACTATTTGTACAGTGTTCCAACTTTTTTGGAATCGGGTTTGTAGTTCAACAAACTAACATAAAACAGTCTATCTCAGAATCACCAGAAACAGCATCAAAACTATATGGTTTTATTCCCCTCTGTGTTCACAATATTGGCAGTGCTGAATTTTAGGTGCTAGCTCACCTTTTCCAAGGTTGAGCATTACCTGCTGAATAAAATATAAAGTGCTTTTCATACACTTAGAACACCTGAAATACATAAATCAATCCAAAAAGAAAAAAAAACCCTGACATATTTTCTTCCAAGATGATTCCCACTAATGGGTTTTGCTGTGGGCTTGATCAACGCTGAGGATTCTTAAGCCCCGTTCAGACTACACGATTTTTTTTGTCGGTTACTACAGTCACTGTGTCAGATTTGATTCATAAAATCTTGTCATGTCGTGAACAAGAAACATGTCAGACTTTACGATGCTACCCAACCATTAACTACGTGCGTGCTGTCATCAATAGCGCTAGACAAGACAGAAGGTGCTTTGAGCGTAAACAAACAATGGCTGGCAAACAGCATGTTCTGTGTCGCGGTAGTCTCTCATCATAAATGCAGGAGTATTGTTGCCGTAGCTTCACAAACATTTTCCTCTGTTGTAAAATTACACCTAACGTTAGCAGGACCGATACTGTTGTCTTCCTTTCGTTTCAGCATGTTTGAAAGCTTGTACAAAGGCGCTTCTGTGCTCCTATTGGCCAGTGTCATAGGTGTGATGGAACTTGTCAAGTAACTTACGATGGAAATAAAAATAAACATGCTAGTCTTTTTGTAGGCGCATTTCCATTACCCTTCAAATCACGCAAATTGAAAATACGCCTAATGGAAATGCGTCAATTTCGCAAAAACTCCCAAATAGGCAAAAAAGTTTTTATGCTCGCATGAGGTGGTTTTTCAGGCAATGCAAAAAAGGAATATTTCGCCAAACTGCAATGGAAATGCTTTTTTCCTTCGCATTTACAGGTATGTAATAAGTCATATGATAATTATTTACATTTACATTTACATTTAGTCATTTAGCAGACGCTTTTATCCAAAGCGACTTACAAATGAGGACAATGGAAGCAATCAAAAACAACAAAAGAGCAATGATATATAAGTGCTATAACAAGTCTCAGTTAGCCTAAACACAGTATACGTAGCAAGGGCTTTTAAATAATATAATAAATAAAAAGAAAACAGATAGAATAGAAAAAGAATAGAGCAAGCTAGTGTTAGAGGTCTTTTTTATAAGTGTATAATAAATGAAAAGAAAATAGATAGAATACAAAAAGATTAGAAAGGTAGTTAGATTTCTTTTTTTTTTTTTTTTAATAGAATTAGAATAGTGAGTGAAAAAGTTATACTTACAAATAAAGATGGAAGAGATGTGTTTTAAGCCGATTCTTGAAGATGGCTAAGGACTCAGGTGCTCGGATTGAGTTGGGCGGGTCATTCCACCAGGAGGGAACATTTAATTTAAAAGTCCGTAAAAGTGACTTTGTGCTTCTTTGAGATGGCACAATCAAGCGATGTTCACTTGCAGAACGTAAGCTTCTAGAGGGCACATAAGTCTGAAGTAATGAATTTAGGTAAAGGGGTGCAGAGCCAGTGGTGGTTTTGTATGCAAACATCAATGCCTTGAATTTTATGCGAGCAGCTATTGGTAGCCAGTGCAAATTGATAAATAGAGGTGTGACGTGTATTCTTTTCGGCTCATTAAAAATTAATCTTGCTGCCGCGTTCTGGATTAATTGTAAAGGTTTGATAGAACTGGCTGGAAGACCTGCCAAGAGAGCGTTGCAATAGTCTAGCCTGGACAGAACAAGAGCTTGAACAGGGAGTTGTGCAGCATGTTCCGAAAGAAAGGGCCTGATCTTCTTAATGTTGAATAAAGCAAATCTGCAGGACCGGACAGTTTTAGCAATGTGGTCTGAGAAAGTTAGCTGATCATCAATCATAACTCCAAGGTTTCTGGCTGTTTTTGAAGCAGTTATGGTTTATGTGCCTAACTTGATGGTGAAATTGTGATGAAACGATGGGTTTGCTGGAACCACAAGCAGTTCTGTCTTGGCAAGGTTGAGTTGAAGGTGATGGTCCTTCATCCAGCAAGAAATGTCTGTTAGACAAGCTGAGATGCGAGCAGCTACCGATGGATCATCAGAATGGAATGAGAGGTAGAGTTGAGTGTCATCAGCATAGCAATGGTATGAAAAGCCATGTTTCTGAATGACAGAACTTAATGATGCCATGTAGACAGAGAAGAGAAGTGGTCCAAGAACTGAGCCCTGAGGCACCCCAGTAGTTAGATGTTGCGACTTGGACACCTCACCTCTCTAAGATACTTTGAAGGACCTATCTGATAGGTAAGACTCAAACCACTGGAGTGCGGTTCCTGAGATGCCCTTTGTCAGTAGGGTTGACAGGAGGATCTGGTGGTTAACCTTGTCAAAAGCAGAGGATAGATCAAGCAAGATAAGTATTGAAGATTTGGATTCCGCTCTTGCCAGTCTTAGGGCTTCAACAACTGAGAGCAAGGCAGTCTCAGTTGAATGTCCACTTCTGAAGCCAGATTGGTTGCTGTCAAGGAGGTTGTTCTGTTTGAGAAAGGTAGAGACTTGGTTGAACACAGCTTGTTCAAGTGTTTTTGCAATGAAAGGAAGAAGGGAAACTGGTCTGTAGTTCTCTAAAAGAGATGGGTTGAGGGTGGGTTTCTTAAGGAGTGGAGTTATACGAGCCTGTCTAAATGATGAGGGGAAAACACCTGTATGAAGGGATGTGTTAATGATGTGAGTGAGTGCAGGTACAACTGCAGGAGAAATGGCTTGAAGGAGATGAGATGGAATAGGATCAAGCGGACAAGTAGTAGGATGATTAGAAAGGATGAGTTTGGAGACTTGAAGAGAAGGATGTGAATGAATGTATGTTTGCTGGTGAGATGTGCTTGATGGATTGTGGTGTGGAAAATTGTGCACTGATGTTTGTAATTTTATTAATGAAAAACGTGGCAAAGTCGTCAGCTATTAGAGATGAAGCAGGAGGGGGAGGAGGAGGACAAAGGAGCGAGGAAAATGTTTTAAAAAGAATGCGAGAGTTAGACGAATTGTTAATTTTGTTATGGTAGTATGTCTTTTTAGCAGTGGAGACATTAGCAGAAAAGGAAGAGAGGAGTGACTGATACACATTAAGGACTGATACACATTAAAGTGTGTTTTCATGTGTCTTAACTGAAATTAACCCTAACTCAACATATCAACACCGCCATAAAGCCCAGATTGGTGGAGTGTTGCAGTGATGTTTGTCCTTCTGTAGATTTCTCCTATCTCCACATATGATCATGGAGCTCAACTAGAGTGGCCATCAGGTTCTTGGTCACCACACTAACCAAAGATTTTCTCCATCAGTTGCTCAGTTTGGCCAGAAGGCTAGCTCTAGGTAGAGTCCTGGTTGTTTCAAACTTCTTCCATTAAAGGTAACAGAGACTACATGCTTCTGTGACCGTTCAATGAAGCAGATTTTTTTTTTCGGAACTCTTCCCCAGACGTGTGGCTTGAAACAAACCTGTTTCTGAGCTGTACAGGCAGTTCTTTTGACCTCAGTGCTTGATTTTTGCTCTGATATGCCTTTCCAAATCATGCCCATTCAATTATTTTTTGCCACAGGTTAACTTCACTTGAAGTGTAGTAACATCTATAAGCAATATGAATGCTCCTGAGCTAAATTTCAACAACCTATACATACACACACACACACACACACACACACACACACACACACACACACACACACACACACACTACTAGGTACTATATACTGTACTATATACTAATTAATAATAAGTGTAAATAGCATTAGATGCTATTTATACTAAGGCTGCATTTACATTTGGCATTAACATGCGACCTGTATCAGGATGTTGTCCACTTACACATTGAAAAGACAAGTGTAAATGCACTTTTGATCGGAATGTCATCCGATCAGCATGTCCTGGTCCAGAGGTAGTCAAGGACGCATTGTGATCGGATCTCAATGTAATGTAAACACAATCCAACCATTGTGTCTGCATTCGCAGGCCAACATCACGCAAAACGCTGCCCCCTCTCTTGCGAACTGTCAGAAAAAAAGATGGAGAACACCCGTGTGGAGTCTACTACACTTATCTTTGATTTGTAAAATGTTGTAAAAATATGCTTGATCGGATCATGGTGATTGCATGTTAATCCCAAGTGTAAATGCAGCCTAAGTGCAAATAGCAGAATTTTTTAGTGATATGCTATTTACACTAAGTGCAAATAGCTAACTGGAGCTAACGAGCTTCAACTGTCTTTTGTCATCTTGACTACATGTTGGTGGGTGGAGTTAGTGTAAATAGCCTCTGCCAATAAGGCAGGCTATTTGCACTTGGTGTAAATAGACACTCAATAATAGGAGTTAATCTAACCATGATATTTTACTTTCGTCAAAACAATTTTTTTAGTTTAGCGGTTAATGAAAAATATTTATATTTAATGTTTTGAATGAAAAAAATAACTTGAAAAGTAAAACAATAGTAAACTGAATTGAAAGACAAATTATTTATTGGATGACGTACTGCTTGAAAAACTTTTTTCAGTGTATGGTTCATAAATCTTTAGTTTGTAACAACAATTCAATAGTGGTTATTGGAATCCATGTCTGGATTCTGGATTTTGAGCGTAAATCACTATTGAATTCATATTTTTAAAGCCAAAATGTCGCTGTGTCACATAATATTAAACATCCACACCAATATTATACCAACATCTAGTTAGCAAAATCTAATCAAGACCATGTCCATGATCCAATATTTATTCCACTTTAATTTAATAAATGCCTCAAAATAAATCCAAATTAAGAATATATGTTTTTATGAAACTTTATGATTTATAAATTATGTTGAATGACTATTTGTTGTGCATCAAAACTAGATCATGCATTTGAATCAATGATCATCAGTTTGTCATCCAGGTACACAGTGCAACACATGGTCAAAGAAGAGATGACATAACAACATAGGTTGCAAAATGTTTAAAAGGCCACTGATATGGTGGTGGATGTTATTTTATTCATTACCAAAGGATGACTGTTTTAAAACTTAAGGTAACAGAAGAGCATAGCAATAAATAGTTGAAATGGTTGGTGCACATGTATCTATGGTACTAGATGGATTAGATTAGATGTAATCATCCAGGTGTTCAGGGATTTTTGGTTTCACTTTGAAAGAGGAGCCTTAAACCTTGTGATAATCTTCATTTGTAAACTAGACTCATGAAACATACACAACTGACCAATCATAAATTGAGTATAAACACTGATATGTTAACCTGTTTGGGGAACGCCAGCCAATCATACCGGAGCTATACCTCACTCTGCTACAATGGCAATGCTGAAAAATTCTCTGCTTCGTTTCTTTATGTTCTTCATGGGGAAAATAAAAAATTATTTGTAAAAACTCTCATTATTCTATTTTAAAAGGTTGTTCTTGCAAACCTTATGCATTTTGTATAGAAGGAAAGAAATATACATATAAAAAGGAGTATAATTACTAATTTATGCTATTTCAAAATTTTAATGGAATGACTCTTATGACTTAAAGTTAAATTAACTAGACTATAGGCTACATATTCAAAATAGTAAATAATTATTTAGTTAAACTAATATTTCATTTCTATTAAGTCTTATCTTTCCACAATCGCCAATATTTGGATTTTATGTGTACACAACTCCACAGATCAAACAGTCACATTCTGTATGATCCTCGTGACTAATACAGATTTGATATCAAGTAAAATATGAAAGCAGGGATCTTTCTGGAACTTCACAAAATCTTCAAAGATTCTGAAGGCAACAACTGGAAAACTCTTGACAAAATCTGTATTGTTAAATGCACTATATGTATTAGGGCTGTCATCATAAAACGCGTTAACGCATGCGATTAATTTTGCAATCCTTAATGCGTTAAAATAATTTAACGCAGTTAACACAAAATTACTGAAGCACTATTTCTATTCTAACACTTTAGCCCAATTTTGCTTCTCTGCTTGCGATCAGATCATTTCAAGCTGCTAAATTCTGGGAAAGTTTTCAGTCCATTGATCCAGGAAGCGAATGCGTTCAAACAATCTGTCCAAAACAGGGCTAATATAAAGGAAACCAGGCTGATTACAACAGAGATTGCAGAGCTGTCATATTCTGGGATAGTCTTTAAACGGAACGCGTGGAATTTGACCGTGTTAAAGCGGCAATTATTACGCGTTTCTTATTTAAGTGTAGACACGCACATTTTGGCCATGTTAAGGCGTCAGTTTTTGCCGCGTTTATTTGGTACGTGTAAAGACCATAGACTGTATAAAAACATGGACGTAGTGTCCGTGACATCACCCATAGACTCCTGAAGAGCGTGTTTGAAGCTCAAAGTGTGCAGAGCGGGCCGTCACCATCTTGGCATCGTGTCACTGTGCGACTCTCCCGGATAATCGAAAATATGCGCGAGATCTCTCCTCAAAAAACAACAACCAACCACCACGACAGCATCATCAGCAGCCACAATCTACCTGTCACTCAAGTGGCCACGCCCTTAATTATGTAGAACTTTAAGGCTTAATATAATTTAAACGGAAGAGTTATAAAAAAAAATTCACCCCCCTCACAGTTGTCATGAAGGGCAAAATTAGGTATATAGACCAAAATAATTTTTTGAACCAGGCTGTAAACATGTTTTTTTCTGCTGTAAAGTTTGGCATTTTAACATGGGGAGTCTATGGGACTGACTACCTTTTGCAGCCAGCCTCTAGCGGCCAGTCGATGAATTGCAGTTTTTGTCACTTCCTTGTTGGCTTCATGAGAGAGAGCGGGAGGTTGCCGCTTGGTAAAGACGCACAGTTTGACCACACTGAGAGAACAAATTTGAACGTGTTTCTCAACATACACATTCTGGCTGAGTTCAAACATGTCATATTTTTAAGCCAGTTTCCGGTCCAGGTTTGACCACATATTTCTGAGAAATCATGCAAAAGGATTCCAAATATTTTTTTAGTGTTGGTTTTTATTTGTGTGCTTTGGTTAATTGTCTTGTTGCATCACTGCAACTGCAACTGCTGTCCTTACGTTCTCCTGTAAAATGTCTTAATGCATAAATAAAGTGTTCATTTCTGGAGAAAAAAAAAAATCTGTTCCTTTTTTTCTGTCCAGAAATCATATACCAACTAATTATATAAACTATTATAATTATATTGATGCAGTTTTTAAAATATTTTTCCATAATTTTTTTTTAAATTTTATTTATCTACATCACTGGATTCAACCAATAACTATAATATTAAATACACATATTTTTTCTCACATTACCTTGAAAACAAAATACCTTTCAGTGCATGCTAAAATAACAGTTTGTGTTTCATGGGGAAAAACCTAACCCCACATAAAAATAACTAATATTTATTTTTATTAATAATTTATAAATAAACTTTAGGCCTACTTAAGTTTTCACAAGAATAATTAGTCTACTGCAATGTCTTTAGGCCCAATTATAGTCTATACTTTGGAATTATGAACTGAAGGGGCGTACAAGGTGTTTCAGGGCCACTCACACATTCAAAACAAATATTAAAGCATAAAAAATATATATATTAAAATACTAAAGCATATTCTAATATTTAACCAATGAAAAAATAGAAATTCTAGTTTTTTTTTTTTTTTTTTGCCATCTCCATGTGGTCCTGTTCAGTATCGCAACTTGACTCTTTGCTGTTGCACTGTACACATACTATAAAAAAATAAATAAAAAAAAAGTCTTTCATATGTGCTTATATGGGCTCTTTTGGTGTCCTTTTGGAGTATGCAAGTGTCCTTTTTTGGAAAGATCTAAATTTATATTGAGAAAAGCTTGCAGAAAATACAGATTTTTGAGAATCACCCTTTAATCTTTTGGTTTACTTTGCTGGATATAGCAAATAATGACAAAATAAACATTTGAAACAAGATAAATAGTCTATGCTTAATTTTCAAGTGTGCGATTAATCGCGATTAATCACAGAAAAAGGGTGTGATTAAAGGGTTAGTTCACCCAAATATTAAAATTATGTCATTAATGACTCACCCTCATGTCGTTCCAAACCCGTAAGACCTCCGTACATCTTCGGAACACAGTTTAAGATATTTTAGATTTAGTCCGAGAGCTTTCAGTCCCTCCATTGAGAATGTATGTACGGTATACTGTCCACGTCCAGAAAGGTAATAAAAACATCTTCAAAGTAGTCCATGTGACATCAGAGGGTCCGTTAGAATTTTTTGAAGCTTCGAAAATACATTTTGGTCCAAAGATAGCAAAAACTACGACTTTATTCAGCGTTGTCTTTTCTTCCGTGTCTGTTATGAGCGGGTTCACAACACTGCAGTGTAGTGATATCCGGTTCGCGAACGAATCACTCGATGTAACCGGATCTTCTTGAACCAGTTCACCAAATCGAACTGAATCGTTTGAAATGGTTCGCGTCTCCAATAGGCATTAATCCACAAATGACTTAAGCTGTTAACTTTTTTAATGTGGCTGACACTCCCTCTGAGTTCAAATAAACCAATATCCCGGAGTAATCCATTTACTCAAACAGTACACTGACTGAACTGCTGTGAAGAGAGAACTGAAGATGAACACCGAGCTGAGCCAGATAACGAACGAAAGATTGACTCGTTCTCGAGTCAAGAACCGTTTCTGTCAGACGCTTCCGATTCGAGAACCGAGGAGCTGATGATACTGCGCATGCGTGATTCAGCGTGAAGCAGACTGACACACAGCGCGTCTGAACTGAACTGGTTCTTTTGGTGATTGATTCTGAACTGATTCTGTGCTAATGTTATGAGCGCGGGTAAAACCGAAGGCATGAATCAAGGGCAATCATCGCCAATGAAGTCATTACGTCGAGCGCAAAAGAACTGACCAGCAGTTTTCTTCAACCGGTTTATTGAATCGAACTGTCCGAAAGAACCGGTTCGCGGAAAAGAACCGAACTTCCCATCACTACTAGTGATCCGAAAACCCATGCAACCGGTTCTTCACTCGAGAACGAGTCAATGTTTTGTTCGTTATCTGGCTCGGCTCGGTGTTCATCTTCAGTTCTCTCTTCACAGCAGTTCAGTCAGTGTACTGTTTGAGTAAATGAATTACTCCGGGATATTGGTTTATTTGAACTCAGAGGGAGTGTCAGCCACATTAAAAAAGTAAACAGCTTAAGTCATTTGTGGATTAATGCTTATTGTAGACGCGAACCGTTTCAAATGATTCAGTTCGATTTGGTGAACTGGTTCAAGAAGATCCGGTTACATCGAGTGAGTCGTTCGCGAACCGGATATCACTAAACTGCAGTGCTGTGAACGCGCTCATAACAGACACGGAAGAGAACTAAAGTCGTAGTTTTTGCTATTTTTGGACCAAAATGTATTTTCGATGCTTCAGAAAATTCTAACGGACCCTCTGATGTCACATGGACTACTTTGAAGATGTTTTTATAACCTTTCTGGATGTTGACAGTATACCATACATACATTCTCAATGGAGGGACTGAAAGGTCTCAGACTAAATCTAAAATATCTTAAACTGTGTTCCGAAGATGAACGGAGGTCTTACGGGTTTGGAACGACATGAGGGTGAGTCATTAATGACATAATTTTAATATTTGGGTGAACTAACCCTTTAATCTGATTAAAAATTTTAATCGATTGACAGCCCCGATATATATATATATATATATATATATATATATATATATATATATATATATATATATATATATATATATATATATATATACATACATACATACATACATACATGTATATCGTATCGTATGGTATAGTGTCTTGGTATGCAGGGTATGCACATACATATGGGCCTGTGCTGATTGGTGGCCCACCTAGGGGGACCTTTTAATTAAAACTAAGGAATGTATTCTTAATTTGTGGCCACAATAAAAATATTTTTTGTCTGCGTGTCATGTGCAGGGCTCTGTAATTTCTTTTTGTGCATTTGTTATATTGCTGCCGTAGAACAGCTTCATTTTTTAAAACTATATGTGTAAATGCTGCATTGCCAAGGCCAAGGCCAAATAAAATAAAAATGAATAATAATAATAATAATAATAAAAAGTGTGTGAGGTTGGTATTAGCTAGTTGAAAAGACTGTATCACAACTGTATCACATAGCTTCAGAGACACCTGCACAGTTTTAATTCTCTTTCTTTCATTTTAATTATTTTTTATCGAAAGACTCGAAAGTATAATTCTTTCCATTTAAAATACATGAAGCCTTAAATAGGCTACATGAGACTTAATTACATGAGACATTCATTTTATTAAGTTGTTCTGATTATTTTCAACATGTCTTCTGATATTCATTCATGTTTATTTTGTGCTAGAAAAGAGGAAAAGATGATTTATTCAAATGCCGCTTGAACTGAGGCAAATACAGTGATCTCATGCCACATTAAAGAGCTACTTTATACTGTAAAAAAACTATAGCTATAAAATACTGTTTGTGATCAAACTGACAGAATTTAAAGGCCACGATTTGTGTTATATTAAAAGTAACAGGCTTATTGCGATTATTGGGTGGCTGGTGCGCTACAAATAATGAATAATGATTTGAAAACGTTAAATATTATTTTCAACCATTTATAACAGCTTGTAAATAGTCATGTAATGTTATTTACATCAGAAAAGACAACAGTAGGGGGTTAAATTTCATTTAACAGTTATACTCCTTATAAAAGAAAATGAGTATAATTAGTAATTTATGCTATTATATTTTAAACGGAATGACCCTTATGACTTATATTTAAACTAATAACTATAAATATTCAAAATAGTAAATAATTATTTAGTTAACCTAATATTTAATTTTTATTAAGTCTTATCTTTCCCCATTCGCCTATATTTGGATTTTATGTGTACACAACTCCACAGTTCAAACAGTCACATTCTGTATAATCCTGGTGACTTATAAACACTTGACATCAAGTAAAGTATAAAAGCAGGGTTCTTTATGGAGCTTCATAAAATCTTCCTTTGAGATTCTGAAGGCAACAATTGGAATACCAAGGTGAGTTTTTGGCAAAGAGACTTACTACAGAATAACCTTTATATATAAAATATCTTTGTTCTTTGTTTTTAAACTACATTGAGAATTCACAGTGTGCAGTAAATGAATGCAGACATTTAATTTTTAGGTTCATCATGGCAATGCTGAGAAGTCTGCTGCTTCTTTTTATTGTATTCTCCATGGGGAATGCAGATGGTAACAAGACATTTATTTGTAAAAACCCTTGTTATCCCTTTCTGAAAAGCTTGTTCTGCCAAAACTTTGACATTTTGTAGTTTTATGCAAAGGGGTAGCAGGAAATGTTATAATATTTAAGAGATTAAAAGATTAATATTTGCATGATTAATGAAGGACCTACAGAGTCTAAAGTACATGTATTATTGCATGTAATCACACAAACATAAAATAAGCTTCATAAAATAATAATATTAAAAACTTTTTTGCAGTGAATATTACAAGAGCCCTAATGTTTATGTACTGTATGCAGCTGAGATAGCTGAAAAATGCCCCAATGGATGGACAATTTTTGGAGTCCGATGCTTCAAGTACTTCTCTCAGTCGGTTAACTGGATCACAGCAGAGGTAAAGTGTAAGTTAAAACAAGGTGTTTTATTATTATTATTATTAAAGTAAATATTCTTTTACAACAGATTTAGTTTGAAAATTACTTAAAATGTTATTTAAAAAGTAATTTATGCTTTTTGCTAAAAAGATTATATTTTGTATTGACAATAAAAAATCTCTATCTCTTCTTCTTCCACACATTCTTGGGTTGTTTTTCATGATGATGAACAAGTAAGTTAAGTGTGGTCTAGAGAGACTTATTTATTTGTCAAGAATGTAATGCCTTTATGAAAATTTCATGAAGATTTTTCATTTTTTTTGGAATACTTTAATAATTTACAATGCTATAATTTCATATAACATGAAATGGATCAATTGGATATCACAAAGTTGAACATACTGAAAGTTTTTTATTTTTAAGTAGAACTTTCTTTTCTGCAAATAGAAAATAAAGAAAACTGATACTGAGCAAATAATCAATCAGACCAGGCTTTGTTGAAAATGACTTAAGTCCAGAGGTGTAAAAAGTACTCAAAAATTTTACTCAAGTAAAAGTACAAGTATCTGGTCAAAAACATACTTGAGTAAAAGTAAAAAAGTTCAACTTTAAATTGTACTCAAGTATTAAAAAAGTAGAAGTTCTTTTTCTTCTGACAGACATACAGAAGAATGGTTAAAGGGAGAGAATGAAAAAATGCAATGGCACAGGTCAAACATGTATATTTAGTTCAACAAAAACAATTAAAATGAAACACAGCGGAACACCAAAAAAAAGAAAAAAAAGAAAAGAAAAGAAAAAAACAGTGAAAGGGATTAAAAGGAAACTCCATCCTTTCCACCCTCATGACTTTCATTTATCAGATGAACACAAACTAAGAGTTTTAGAAAAAAAATAATTTCTCTTCATATAATGCAAGTGTATGGGACATCCAAAAATGACACTTCAAAAACTATACACAAAGTGATTATGACAGTAACTCATGCAACCCCTGTTAATGAATCACTGTCTTCTTAAGTGAAAGGATAGGCATATGTAAGAAAAATACAAATACCAATATTTTAATCTTGACTGTCATGTTCACTTTGTGTGATTTCTGAAGTGGTCCTGTCCCCATGCATTATATGGACTAAAAATCTTTGCTTGTGTTCATGTGAAGAAAGAAAGTCATAAACATCTGGGATAACAGAGGTTCAGTAAATGGTGAGAGAATTTTCATTTTTGGGTGAACTATCCCTTTGAAGAGCAAGATGTGATGGAGAGGCTAGAAATATATTCCAGACAGAATACAAGAATGTGTTGAATTAATTTTTTCACCTTACTGCTAATCGTTGTTGGAACGATCTACCCTGTTCGAATCAATTAGGCTATGCTTGTGCTAAAATCCTGTGAGATCACATGCAGTCATCCTTCTCCACAGTTACTTTGATTGCACTATATTTACATGTTCCAATCTTATCTTTACAAAAAATGTAATTCTGAAATTAAACTTTTTATAAATATGCTCTCAACTTTAATCCCACCTCAATACTGAAGCACTTCTCAAATCAATAAAACCATTGATAAAGCAAATATTGTGTATTGTGGAATTAAATCAAATTGATGTATAAAAATGTAACTACACTGTGTCTGTATTTATACTGTATTAAATATTTAAACAACACTTTTAAATTATATTGAAATTACATTAAGGGACTGACTCCCAGATGTTGACTTACAATGGCTCATTAACTCAATGAATATCTAACGGTCAGCCTGCCTATACGATGCGATATTGATAATGAACATTGTTTACATTTATATTGACTTGAACTGCTTGATTAAGAGAGTTTGGGTTCCTTGTCACATTCACCTTGCTTATTTGGGGTCTGAAAGACACTTAACTTTCAGAAATGTATCATTATAATCTTGAATCCAGTTAGGTCTGCTACTCCACCAACTGTAGGTGTGACATCATATGTCACTGTTTTGGGTCCACAAGCAAACAAGTGGTGCAAATATACACTGAAGGTATATTTTATGGTATATCCTAAAATCAGTGTGGAATGATAGCTGATTAACAAGAGAGTAGAAGCACCTAACCCTGATTTTAAGCCTAAACTAATATTTCCTGAAAAGTTATATCTCAATTCTGATTGGTGGATTGGAATGTTGTTCCAGGATCAACAAGGATGTTGATCCAGGAACATGTTGTATGGTTCTTGGTGAAATCACGTTCACCGTAGATGCACACAGAGAAATTGCTAAGGGTTCTATAACTAAAGCAAATATCAGGGGTGAAAGAGGACCACCCTGTCTCGTAGAGCAACTTAATGGAAAATAACCAGAGTTATTATTGTTTGTTTGTATAGAAGCTTGAGGGTGGGCATATAATACAGTAATTTAATAAATGAAATAAAGTTATAACCAACCCGATCGGTTCTCTGCATCCATAGAGACTTGGGCTGAGTGGGATTGGGATTTGGTGTGCAAATAATATTTAATAATCTTCTAATATTAAAAAACAGGAGGCGATTCTTGATGAATCCAGTTTGATCTGTGGAGATCACAGAGGGAAGAACTTTTTCAAGATGGGTGACAAACTTTGGCCAAAATTTTGTTGTCAACATCAAGAAGATTGATGTCTATGTGGACTATTTCTACTATTCTGTCAGTTAATTTCGTTTTTTATGTGAGACATATGAGAAATTATTTGCCCGTGCATATAAACTTTAAATGCCTCCCAAATTGTGGATTTGGAAATGTCTGCTGTATTGTTTGTCTCTAAATAAAATCTTATTTCTACGAATGTCTTGTCTACTAATAAATTATGATCAAATCTCCATTTAATAATGTCATATTTCATTTGAAATAATACCTGAAGATCTAAGGAGCTTTGGTATGAAAATACCATAGCTTCATGATCACAATGTGTGACTGCTGACAAAAGTTTGTAATGTATTAAAAAATAATCTTTCCTAGAGAATGTGTGATGGACTAGTGAAAAAAATGAATATTTTCATTGGTTTGGAAAGGTGAATCTCCATGGATCTATTCTTTTAAAGGTTTTCATAAACATCTGTAGCAATTTGGCTGATTTGGGTGGGGGCATTGTTCTATTTGAAGATCTGACTATAATTGGGTCTAACACAAAGTTAAAATCACCCCCCATTATTATTTGTTGAGTATCTAGATTAGGCAAGATAGAAGATATAAGTTATGTAGACGAAATGCTTCCAAGGCACTCATGTGGTAAGATAAAAAGCCTTTAATGAACTGGGCTTAAATAATTACAATTAGTTAAAAGTAGATCTACATGTTTACGGCAAAACAGCCTTCTTCAGGACACACATCAATTGCTCAAACAGATATTCTTAAACTAGTGGTAATTAATGAATCATCAAAGACAGCTGGTTAATATGTAGGTGTGGCTAAGACTAGCCTATTGGTAAAAAAATAAAATAAAAGTAATAATAATAATAATAATAATAATGTGAGGAAAAATAATAATTATATTAATGTGAGAAAAAAAAGAAGATATAAGTTGTTCATCATCTGTTTTGGGAACGTATATATTAACAAACAATATTGGTGTGTT
Organism: Cyprinus carpio; assembly: GCF_018340385.1. NCBI lineage: Eukaryota > Metazoa > Chordata > Actinopteri > Cypriniformes > Cyprinidae > Cyprinus > Cyprinus carpio. The sequence continues at coordinate 19,010,653 of NC_056580.1, read as the reverse complement.
ATAAAGTTTTTCTGCTACTGTAACATATCATCCATTGTAGAAATAACATTTGTTGCAATAAATCGTATGCCCCTTTTTTTTTTTACTAGAATTGCTGTATCTCTAGACTTGAAGCTAAAGTTGAATGAAAGATTTGACCCACCCATCTTCCCCTTAATCGGCTTTGGTTTTATTTTTATTTAAGTTTGTCAACACACCTATCATCAGATGAGTGTGAAAATAGTAAAGTGAATTTTTTTTTTTCCTAGATCATTTGTCCAGATAGTTATTGTTGTCATCACTGTTATTACTACTGCTACTACTATCATTCTAAATTATCATGAGATCTATCAGTGCATTTATAACTAGTCTATATACATTTTTTCCTCAGTCTCCATAACATTGTAAAAAAAAAAAATCAGGAAAATGTAAATATTAACAAGAATTATTATTATTATTACATTATTGCATAAATTATCACTGTACCTATGCAAATTATTGTATCTATGTGTTGTTGCCTCCTCTTTCTTTTCTCTCCTTTTTTTGTATGTGTCAAAGTTCTTTCCTTTATATACATTACTGTCATGCTGTCCTATCCTGCTTTGTGCATTCTGTGGCCCCCTCTAGTGGATGACTAAAGATTTGCTAGCAAAATCTAAAATTTACAGCTGTTTCACTCGAGTGTATACTGCTGTATACTACTGGCCAAAAGGTTGAACCCCTGTCTGGTTTAGAAAGTGTATACATAACTGGTTAAAATTGCAGCTCTGGAATTATAAGCCCCTAAAACTGTTCATGCTTTCCCTGTATAAAACAATATAAAACACTGATGAAAACCAAAACAATTATTTCTTTGATAGACAATATGGGGCTGCGTATTCCTTATTACACAGTCCTTATTCTTCAGACTATTCTTCATGTCCTTATTCCTATGTTTACTAAACACACTGTGAGACTGTTAGCATTTTTACTGTCTCCCGTTCATTCCAGAGCCTCCAGGAACAGGTTCGAACACTGCTGATCTAGAGGAAGTGTGATGCACAGGTGCTGAAAAGTAAAGCCATATTAGTTCCCCCTGGTGATGACTGCAGTAGCCATTAGGTTATAAACCCCACCCTCTCCATGTTAACGAAGGGGTCATGAGCCAAACTGAATACCATCTTTATTACACTTCAAACAAACAAACAAACAAACAAAATAAATATAAATAAATAAATAAGAATATATATATATATATATATATATATATATATATATATATATATATATATATACACTCACCTAAAGGATTATTAGGAACACCTGTTCAATTTCTCATTAATGCAATTATCTAATCAACCAATCACATGGCAGTTGCTTCAATGCATTTAGGGGTGTGGTCCTGGTCAAGACAATCTCCTGAACTCCAAACTGAATGTCAGAATGGGAAAGAAAGGTGATTTAAGCAATTTTGAGCGTGGCATGGTTGTTGGTGCCAGAGGGTTCAGTCTGAGTATTTCACAATCTGCTCAGTTACTGGGATTTTCACGCACAACCATTTCTAGGGTTTACAAAGAATGGTGTGAAAAAGGGAAAAACATCCAGTATGCGGCAGTCCTGTGGGCCAAAATGCCTTGTTGATGCTAGAGGTCAGAGGAGAATGGGCCGACTGATTCAAGCTGATAGAAGAGCAACTTTGACTGAAATAACCACTCGTTACAACCGAGGTATGCAGCAAAAGCATTTGTGAAGCCACAACACACACAACCTTGAGGCGGATGGGCTACAACAGCAGAAGACCCCACCAGGGTACCACTCATCTCCACTACAAATAGGAAAAAGAGGCTACAATTTGCACGAGCTCACCAAAATTGGACAGTTGAAGACTGGAAAAATGTTGCCTGGTCTGATGAGTCTCAATTTCTGTTAAGACATTCAGATGGTACAGTCAGAATTCGACGTAAACAGAATGAGAACATGGATCCATCATGCCTTGTTACCACTGTGCAGGCTGGTGGTGGTGGTGTAGGGGATGTTTTCTTGGCACACTTTAGGCCCCTTAGTGCCAATTGGGCATCGTTTAAATGCCACGGCCTACCTGAGCATTGTTTCTGACCATGTCCATCCCTTTATGACCACCATGTACCCATCCTCTGATGGCTACTTCCAGCAGGATAATGCACCATGTCACAAAGCTTGAATCATTTCAAATTGGTTTCTTGAACATGACAATGAGTTCACTGTACTAAAATGGCCCCCACAGTCACCAGATCGCAACCCAATAAAGCATCTTTGGGATGTGGTGGAACAGGAGCTTCGTGCCCTGGATGTGCATCCCACAAATCTCTATCAACTGCAAGATGCTATCCTGTCAATATGGGCCAACATTTCTAAAGAATGCTTTCAGCACCTAGTTGAATCAATGCAATGTAGAATTAAGGCAGTTCTGAAGGCGAAAGGGGGTCAAACACAGTATTATATGGTGTTCCTAATAATCCTTTAGGTGAGTGTGTATATATATATATATATATATATATATATATATATATATATATATATATATCTATATATATATATATATATAATTATATATATATATATATATATATATATATATATTTTTTTTTTTTTTTTTCACATGATGTGGAGGATCAATGGTTTGTTTTTCTAATGAGTTTGGTTTATAGTTATTTAATCAATAAATTTGATCACACAATCACTACAGCAGACTCTGGTTGCTAATGATGTCATCAGCACAATATGACAGTAATTTCTGGGACATTTTGGCTTCATTTTTTCTACATTGGAAGGAAATAGAGGTTTGCAAGGGAACTGCAGGGGGTTCATGAGTTGATGAAAAGCTAATTAAATTAAATGTAACATTAAAATAAGCAAATGGGACAGATTTTCACCTTCAGGTCATTGGTTTTTGCGAGCACCTCCCCTGATGATGAAATCATTGAATACCATTCCATTTCCTTAAATTTTGCAACACAGAGTATGAACTACTCAAGTCAAGTTTCATTTCAGAACAACATTTCTGTAAAGAAAAGATCAGAAAGTGTAAATGTGAATGCAGTACAATCAAAGTAACAGTGGAGCAGGATGACTGGGAGTAGGATGATATGATCTCACAGTTCTGTAGCACAAACATATAACCTGTTTGGAACAAACAAGTTGCATCATTCCAGCAACAGTAAGCTCTAGGGTGGGAAAATTAAATAAGTTATACTGATCATTATAGTCGTGTTAAAATCAAAATAAAATAGAATGTTTAACTTGAGGCATTTTTGACAAATGAGACATTTGATGTTACTGTACGATTTGCAATTACATGATTGTAGATAATTATTGAAAGTATTTTAAAAAAAACAGACTTCATTCTTGCAGGTCAAGCTGATTTCCACACAGTTCTCAGGAAGCTAATGAGTCCTAGCTAATGAGTGAAGAGAGTGAAAAGAGTGCACTACTGTACAACAGGGCACAGTAGATCTCTAACTAATCATGCAAATATTGGTGAATAACATGGTATATGTCCTTTCCATACAGCTACAAAACATAAAAGGTTTGACAGAACAAACTATTAAATTTAAATAATGAGTTTTTTTGTTATTATTATTATTATTATTACAAATACATCTGCATTCCTCATAGAGAACATGATGACAAGAAGCAGAAGATTTCTCAGCATTGCCATGATGAACCTGAAAATTAATATGCAGAAAAATGTAATGTCTGTACTCATATTCTGCACACTGTGGATTCTCAATGTTTTTTTAAGAGAAAGCACAAAGATACTTAATCTAGAAAGGTTATTCAGTAGGTCTCTTTGCCAAAAACTTGCCTTCCGAATCTCAGAGGAAGATTTGTGAAGTTCCAGAAAAAGCCCTGCTTTTATAGGCCTACTTGATGCCAAGTGTGCATAAATCATGAAGATGATACAGGATGTGATTGTTGATCTGTGGACTTAATAAAATCCAAATAGGTGTTGAGCTTTGTATGTGCATGTATGTCACAACTGGTGACATTTCCAGGCTTTGTCCAGGGAATGAGAAACATTATCAAGGCTTTTTCTACCATGCATGTGGAAAGGATGGACATTTTGTAAGGCATTGCTTGGGATAAAGAAGGAAATATCACAAGGTTGTTTTCCACATGGAAGGATGGGGCAGGGAGATCATCCCAATGAGGATTATGTAGCAGAATTTTACGGACCATGTCATGTGGTGGGCTTTGATGATATTGCACTAAGGACATTTTTCATAATGGACTTACTGAACCCATTTGTTTTAGCCTACCTGGGGGGGAAATTCATTGGTCTATGGCTTGGCTCTGGGCTTGGCTAATCAGGAAAGCCAGTGAACATTATTACTCTCCATTTGCCTATTACACATTTGTTCACATGTATGAGATCATGAAACCATATATTAGACACTGGACATACTGTATAGGTTCACCAGATCAACACTCCAAAGCAGTGAGGTACTGAAATTTCGAAACATTTCAAAACATTATAATGCAACAATTATTTATTTCTTTATTTTTAAGTTTCAAAGCTGCATGTTTCAAAAACATCTATACAAGATGGACCGATCTGTTTAACAGTGGGGATTTATTAAGTAACAAAACACCACTGTGAAAGGAGAAAAGAGACCTCAGAATTCTGGAACCAGAACGAAAAATAGTTTTTCCTCAAAATAAATCAGAATAGAAAAAGATTTGTTTTTAAATCCCTGCTTTCAATTGTGTTTTAAATTTCTGGGTGGAAAGAAAATGTCTGTCTTTTGTTGTGTTTGATTTCAGCACATATCAGATGGATGTGAAAGTAGCAAAGTGAAAATAAAAAAAAAATATTTCAAATTGTCATTCTTTCTTCTTGAATCAGACATTATAACAACAACAACAAAAAAACTTAAATAGCCACCATTCACATATAGAAGAAAAAAAAAAACAAAAATTACACAAAATCAAAATAATATCACAAACTTATAATCAACAATTACCAAAATACCAATAACCCCCCAACCATCACACATGACACACACACACACACACACACACACACACACACACACACACACACACACACACACACACACACACACAACCACACATAACCTAAACTAATATTAACTTTTTTTTTTTTTAATAAAAGCTCATCTTAACCCATTCTCGCATATTTGGATTTTATTAAGTCCACAGGTCAAACAGTCACATCCTGTATCCTCCTTGTGACTTATACACACTTGACATGAAGTAAAGTATAAAAGCAGGACTCTTTCTGAAAAAATTTCCCATCAAATGTCATAAAAGTTGGTTATAAAATAAATGCCATTAAAACCAGAAATGATAAAGAGTCACTTTTAATAGTTTTAATATGTGGCTACAATCATAAAACAATTCTAAATCACATCAGCATCTTGTGAGGGAGCTACAGTCATGTTGTTCATGCAATGATGTGTCTGGAAAGGTGTGAACGGCTTCTTTCTTTTTGCCTTTCAACAGAGGCAACTGGGTTTCTAAACTGACTATTTTCTTAAGTAAATCAGGATCTTTCTTTTGTGTGCAAAGTGATACTTGCCTTGTGTCTCATCCTTCTACGTGCAAAATAAACAGCCTCCTGATCTTTTCTTCTTTTCTCCAAACAACGTCTTGCAATGTGACCATCCTTTCCATATGCACACCAGACAAAGCCTTGATTAGGTCTCTATTCTCTGGGCAGAGCCTCAATGTCACCACACTTTGTGTAGTGTGGTAGAAATTCCCCTACGCACCTGACTTAAGTTAAACCAGCTGTCTCCCGACACCAAAAATTATCCTCAGGTGACTTCTCTGACCACACAGGCCTTAGACAATTCTGATAAGAATTACAGCTATCCGCATTGGACAACCAGGCCTTAAGCCCGAGACACACTGCACGATTTTCAGCTGTCCCAGACAAAAGATTGGCATCGTGAAACAATCGTGGCGATTTCTGTGATCGTGGCTCCTAATCGGTGGTCCAATGTCGTACAGTGAGAGAGGTTCAAAGATGGCCATTGTCACAGTCTTGTGACCAAAGATAGCCTACGATAATTTTCTGGAAGTGTCAGAAATTCATCATGTTCATTGCACAAAGTATTTGCAGTTACGACCCACGTTTATTGACCAACCAGTAAAAATGCGACATGGCGCTAAAACACAAAACTGCTTACCTCAAGCTCTTATTTCTTCCACTAACAACTAACGCTACCACTTTTTTTCAGCACACACAAAAACTACAACTGTCAAAGTGTGATTCATTATGCTCCTTTTGTTCACCACTAGCGCATGCTAATGAGGATTTATTCTTCTACAGAAACGTGCGTCGTAGCCTACGAGCCAATAGGTGTCATCATACAACTACATGCATATGTCAGAAGATCAAAGTGTCTGAGGTCCTGTAACTCTTACACCCACCATATTTATTTTAAGATCTTTTATATATCCCTCCATGGAATATTTAATTCCCACTTGAACGGTGGCCCTTCTGTGTCCAAAATTGTGCAAAAACATTGTGGGACAAGGTTTTCACACTGACAGCTGTCATTGTGAGACAGTGAGCAACTCCCGAGGGAGCAACAGTAACTAAGGGGGGCGGGGCTTACGATAGGTCAATTGCATATAGCAACTACAGAACAAAGATGCTCATAACTAGATAATTTATTTTTAGGCACTTTAATCAAAGGCCAAGGTCATAAACTAGCAGAAAGATTTTAGACTATAACTGGCAAGTCAAATGCACTCTAAAATGAAAGCAACAGCATAAAAATATCTCTGAGGTCCTACAAAGGATGAAAAACACAAACATGAATCAAAAACATTCCCTTGGGTACAGAAAAAAAAGTGCATTACAATTCCTTTGCTGTAAATATTAACAGACTCTTCACAGAAAAGAAGTCATTTAATATCCACATAAGAATAAAAACATATCCTTAATTTAAAGTGACTGGAGAAATATGGCAGAATAAAAGACATACAGAATGCAACAGAAAGTCTTATAAACAGACACTAAACAATAAACAACTGACATTGTCAATATTTCCCAAAAGACATAAGCTATAGCCTACAGGAAAAAGCAGATCAGAAAGTATATAGAAAGGAAATACTGCAAAGGGATTTCAAGTCAAGAAATGACTGACAACCCTACATACAAGTTAAAAATCCCATGGTTCGAACAATAAATGCATTTTCTGTTTGTTTTGACCAATATGGCCGATGAAACATGGCCAAATAAACATTAATTTGGCTTATTCAATAACAAACAATAATGGAATATGCACAGAATGAACAGAACACCCACCTTAAGCCAAATTAAAATATAAAGATGATATACATTCACAGCATGTAGATTACATTAAATACAAAAGCAAACAGAATTTGGGTAAAACATTTTAGGAATTTCACATTTGGAATGTCATCTATCATCTAATTGTCCATTCCATCGAGGAACTCTCCTTCAGTGATGTGCTCTAGGCGTTTCATGACCTGATCACTGCTTGACGGCGGGTAGTCAGCGACATAATGCGGGAGGTGCACAGAGGAGCCATTAAAAGAACAGCAGAGGGTGCTGAAGAACGGCACGAGATCCACAATAGAACAGAGGGAACGTAGTGTGAGCAGAGGAAACTCCACTCGATCCGTGTTTGACTCTCCCACTGTTCCATTCAGCTGCTAAACACACATTCAAGATATTTATAGACTAAGAATTAGGTCTATTTGTGACAAACCACCAACTTTTCTGGTTAAGTGGTGCTCTTTCACAGATACATTAGAGCACGTGTGTCAAACTCAAGGCCTGCAGACCTGTTCCGGCCTGCCACGTTATTTTATGTGGCCCGCGAGAGCATATCATTGTCTTAAAATAAAAAAAATCTATGCTGCTTTATATCATAAATTATCAATATCAATAACACAAGCTTCTGTTTCTATTTGCCATTGTATTTATACACAGAAATTGACTTTGGTGTGCATATGATACACAATGATTAGGATTAGGGGTGTGGGGTTTTTCCGTTGATGATGCCTGCGTGGACGGCTCAAAGGAATAAGTGCGGACCTCAGTGCTCGCACACCACCGACGGAAAAACACAATATTCTCCATTCAGTTAACAAATTAAAAATCGATTGAAGCTTGTCAGACATGACTTTCTTCTCCTTTTTCTATGGAGTTTTTTTAATGACAAATGTCCAGAGTGCATTATAGCCTGCAAGAGTGCATCAAATGCACGAGCGCAAATCTCTCTGCTCGCCGGTGGATTTCCATTCATTAACTCAAACAGAAAACGGACACGCTCTCTATCGGTCAGACAATACATGTGTTCGCTCATAAATTATCTTCTCTCCTGAATGTAATGTTGCTAGAAGCACAACCTGGAGTGTGGGCATCCCAGAAACAAATGTAAATCAGTATTTACATAGCATAAGAGTAATAAATGTATCTCACACATGTCCTGCATTGTCCCGTAAAATCACATCTACTGTCCTGAAACAGATCTATAACCAGGTGGTCACCCTAGCACGGAGTAGTAAAATAATTACTAATCTGAATCAGTAGATTTTAATGAAAACAATACATTATAAAAATGAAAAGCAGTTTTTTTTTTGTTTTTTTTTTGCGATCAGATCAACCGGTAAACTCCTGGAATGTCTAAGGTTCCAGAAAGTGAATGCATTCAACAGTAAGTTTAAAAAAGCTCTAATGCAGAGAAAACAAGGCCAATTTCATCAGAGATGGCTAAGATAGGTTAATAGTATAGCTATTTACGTACAGATGTCAGTAAAAATAAATAAATAAATAAATTCTGACTGTTCCAGAATTACTAAACCACTGACTACTGCATAATCTAAATTTAAAACTCATTCAACACACAACCAAAAAACACTTGTGCTTTTAATCCAAGCAAGAGCTTGCTGGCTTAAAAGCACAAGTGTTTTATAGTGGATACTAACTTAAAAATTATATAAATCAAGAATACACAGTATTAATAATTCTAGAAAATCCAGAACAATCAAGCCAATTTAATCTCCTTTATTGCACCCCCCTCTGTTCCTCTTTGTTCCCGTTATCATTCTCAGATTGACTTGTGCTGTAAACTACTAAATGTAATATAGAAAGCTTTGCAACAGTGTATCATATAAATAAATGTCAATTGAATTGCATACAATTATTTATTTATTTATTGTGGCATTATATACATTCATTGGAAATTATGAAAATTAAAATGTACTTTTTTAGTACTTTAGTTTGTATTTATTTATTTAATTTATTCTACTTCAAGTACTGATTGCGTATCATATTCATGCCAAACACATGTGTATCATATGTACGCCAAAGTCAATTTCTGCGTATAAACTGCACGGCAAATAGAAACAGAAAATCATGCTATTGATACGCATTTTCATGAGACCAGACTCATTTGTTTTTTAAATGCCATATCTGTCACACGTTTTTGGCAGTACACAATAGTTTGTTGTATCCTACCATAGATGTAACAAAAAAGTTTTAACAAAGTTAATGTAATGACTTGTGTTTGATGATATTTGTCTTTTTACATCTATGCAAATGCATATACAATATTTGTAACTTAAATAAGTAATAAGAAAATAAAGAAACAGTTATTTAATAATATTTTAAGGAGTTTTAACGTTTGTGCAGTCTTAAAGTTACAGCCGGCCCTTTGATGGCAGCCATAATGTTGAAGTGGCCCTCAGTGAAAATGAGTTTGACACCCCTGCATTAGAGCATGTGTTCCTGTGCATGGAGATCTTACCCCATAGCATCGGTTTATTCCATCCAGTATTCTAACAATATGAGGTTTACACTCTTGTTCGCCTTCTAGCAGAGTGTTTCCTGGTCCATCATAACGGTCAACATCTACTTCAGGAATGAAAGCCCAGCGATACCTGCATACAAATAAATAAATACATAAATCTTTATTTTACGGTACGAAGGGTCACCTAGAAGTAAGAGGGAACGTATTGTTCTTTTTACCGACGGCTGTCAATGTTGGGGCAATCATGGCAGTCCACTTTGGTTAAAAAGGTCAAAAGACCTAATAAGGAGTTACCCATGAGCTGTTATATTAATAGAAGATGCCAATACTTTAAATAAAAGTTATTTGTGAGTTTAGGTGCATAAGGAAAAGGAATAAAGAAATCTTGTTCATTAAAAAATGAAATTTCTCTCATGATTTATTCATCCAGAATTGTTTCCTTCTGTGGAACACAAATGAACCTATTCTGCAGAATGTCTAAGCCATATTGTTTTCTATGCAATAAAAGTGGGTTAGAATCACTGATCTATAATATCACCGTTTGCTGGCAGTTTAGAATTCTATGAGCAGTCCAGTCATGTATACAGTAGATCAGTGGTTGTCTTTTTTTTTTTATTGCTGAGCTCCATAAAAGAATAGAAGTGGAATAAAATTATGATAAAAATAGTCCACATGAACTGTGTGCTATATTTCAAGTCAAAGAAGTGTCTTATGCGCACAAAAGCTGCACATATTTGATCAAAAATACTATAAAAACATTAATATTTTGAAATATTATTTCATTTTAAAATGCAATTTATTCCTGTGATGGCTAAGTTGAGTTTTCAGTGGCACATGATCCCTCAGAAATCATTCTAATATGCGGATTTGGAGCTCAAGAAACATTTCTTATTATCATTATGAATATTAAAAACAGATGTGGTGCTTGATATATTTCTGAAAACCATGATACTTTTTTCATTTTAGGATTATTTGATGAATACAAAGTCGAAAAGAACAGAATTTATTTCAAACTGAATTTTAAAAAATAAAGTTTCAATGTCTTAACTGTCACTTATGATTAATTTAAAAGTGAAAGTATTAATTTTACTGACCCCCAAACTTTTGAACAGTAGTGTGTTTTCTCATGTGCCATTATAGAATGTCCAACCTACACGTTTTGACTAATTTTTTTTTTTTTTTTTTGACGTTTTGACTAAAATTTGACAATTCATAATTTTTTTTACTATAATTTATCACTGGTATGACAAGAGTAAATGGTGATATGCACACAATTCACACAAACAATTCATTGGAGTCTCACATTTGAAACAGAGGCATGTGCTCAGGTGGGAAGGACACAGCGGTGTCCAGGAACTTGCAGGCTGACAGGTACATGTCCAGCTCTGCCTGAGGGAAGAGCAGCCCATTCTTGTCATGGCCACCCTGCAATTTACTCCTGAAACAGAAAGTTTTTTTGTTTGTTTTGTTTAAAAATTAAAATAAAATAACATAATATATACTAACAGCATTTTTCATTAAGGAAGACTCACTTTGAAACATCTTTATCATCCAGCAAGGTCTTCTCAAGGCGGTTAAAAATGCGTATCTGAAATATTCAACATAAATATTCAAACTGCGCACAACTAAAGTAGAAAGAACATCCAAAACACCTGATGAAGCATTTGAACACAATCACAGAACAAACACTCTGAAGAGAAGAGAGGACCACAGGCATATTTCTTACCAGTTCAGTGACCATGACTGGCCAGAGAGAGGTGAGATGTTGCGGTGAGATCCTTAACAGGAGAACACGGAACACGAGGAACATCTGAGCTGACGCTGATGGGGTTTGTCCCACACGCAGGTTCTCTGTTAGACGCTCTAGAATATATTCGGCAAAGTAAGTGTTAGCTTGACAATTTCCTATTCTACATTACTAAACAATATTTGTTTTCCACACAGACTGAGTGATACCTTGTATGAGAGGCAAATAGAAGTGGTACTGGTCATTCTCTCCGCTAAACATGGCAAAAGCCTGTCTTTTTAGTAACATAGGCTTCTGCTCAGCGCAGTTGAAGAGCTTCAAAGAACTGCTCTGCATGCCTGCATTTGGTACAACATGAACACACACAATACAAGTCAATACACTGATCATACAACAAATAACCAAAGCAAAAGTATGTACATATACTCACTCATCAAGTCTTTGAACATGGTCTTCTCATGAGTCAGAAGATGGTCTATGATGGATCTCCAACTAAAGGACAATATCTGAGTTTAGTGTCTTTTGAATATTTTAGTGAAATGATTGATTTATATACTGTACACTGTACTGGTCAAGATTTTGAAATACGTTTTTAATGTTGTTTATTTGCTGCATTTATTTGATCAAAAATACAGTTAATATTGTCAATTATTATTAACATTTTAAATTAGTGTTTTTTTTTTTAATATAGTTTAAAATAAAAGCTGAATTTTTATTCAGCAGCCATTACTCCAGAGTCACATGATCCTTCAGAAATCAATCTAATATGCTGATTTGGTACTCAATAAACATCTCTTATTATTATCAATGTTGAAAACAGTTTTCGCTGCTTAATATTTTTGTGGAAACCATGATAAACCATCAAAGGTTTGGGGTAAGTTAGATAAAAAAATAAATAAAAAAAAACAGTGTTGACTACATTTATTCAGCAAGGATGCATTAAATTGAATAAAAGTGACAGTAAAGATATTTATAATTTTACTAAAGATTTCCATTTCAAATAAATTCTGTTCTTTTAAAATGCCTATTAATCAAATAATCCTGAAAAAAAAAATGATAACAAAAATATTTAACAGCAAAAACAATTTTTAACATAGATATTAATTAGAACCAACATTAATAATTGAATACCCATAATAATTGAGGACCATATCAGCATATTAAAATGATTCTGTGAATGGAGTAATGGCTGCTGAAAATTCAGCTTTGCCATTACAGGAATAAATTACATTTTAATATATATTAAAATAGAAAACAATTGTAATACTATTTCACAATATTGCTTTTTTACTGTGTTTTTGATCAAATAAATGCAGCCTTGGTGAACATTTGACAAGACAGGCAAATTATCCGACCAATATTTTAGCCTTTTGATATTATCGTATGTCTTAAAAATTTGGAGCGTTGTGTAAGTGTCCATCTTACTGGCAGGAACACGAGGACTCCATTGTGAAAAACATTGGGTCCATGAAGAGCTCCAGCACCTCTTTCTTCCACGCTCGCTTAGTGTAGGCATATCCACTCAGACTGCTCAACAACTGAGCACCCGCACAGAAACTAGGCATGTTATAGGCACTGAGAGATAGAAAGATAGAAATTGAGAAACCGTTATTGAAACATCAAAAACGAGTTGGAGTTGAAAATGAAAACTGCCATATACTGTATATGTATAAATATGACCAGTACCATTATGTGCCATATAACAATAAATAGACCAGAGTATTTGAATTAAATACTAATCTGTATTATTCATCATGACCACAATTATATTTTCAACTGATGTGCATCTTTTGCATACACACCTATGATTTTTTAGATAGGGAAAAACATAATACATAAGACGGGAAATGAGAGGCACGGCTTTCTCCTTCTCATCACTACGATAGACCATGTCCAGAAGAGGAGCCAGGACCTGCAAACAATGAGCACAAGTGGAAACACAGTTCATCTGTTACACCTTGTTATCTGTCAATTTTTTTTAAGTCAGCATAAATTAAATTGAGTTAGAATCTTAAGTGTGTGTGTGTGTTTCTTACCTCAGCCAGCAGAGCAAGAGCTTGTACGCTGAATACAGATGGTGCTGAAGATGACACCATAGCGCTGCCCTGACCTGCACACTCTGAGAGAAAGACAGAACAGAATGCATTTTAAAACTGCCTCTGCTTCCAGTATGCAATACAGTTAGCCATTTATATTATCAGATTATGACTGCAATACAACAATGGGCATTAAACTAAAAGCATATGTAATTTAGCGTAGGTTTACCCTCTAACTCACTGCCATCATGCTCATCTTCATCTCCCTGAAGACAGACTTGAGGCTGTGCTTTTACTTCCAGGTTACGACTCAGCCAGCTAGTCTGCTCAAGAGACGAGCCGGCCACAGCTCCCACCGCTTCTAGTATGCGCTGGCTCACTTCCTGTTGAGGGTACGATTACTATGTACTATGTACGATTACTATGTACTCTAACAGGTTGGTCAAGAAATTTGTTGGGTAATGTTTTTCTCATGCTTAGCAATCCAGACAATGAGCAGTAAGATATTATGTCCATTTAAACTTTTACTTTTCACTTACTATATCAACAAAATACTGGTTTTGCTGTCACTCGCTGTACCGGTCTTACCTGCAGTTCTTTAGTATCCCTCTTGTTGTCAATACTGGGAAGTCTATTTACACAGTCATTAAGGATGCTGCAACAGTAAAGTAAACAGTGAGATTAGAGTATCAAAAGACGTTTTACCTTTCAATAACAACTGTTTCATGTAATTAATAAGAGATCTCTATAAGAGTTTTCTCACTGCCTTCTTGAAATGTTGGATCAAACAACTAAGCGGTTTCATACTGATCTTTTTGCACAGGCTCCAGTTAGGCACCAGGGTTCAGAGGTAGGGTTTGTTCACATCTCTAGCCCTAATTATGAGAAATTGTAATAGTGACCACATTATTTTATTTACCCGAGGAGCAAGAAGTGTCCAGTAGGGGTGAGGTTAAGCTGGACAGATTCTCTGAGCAGACAGAGGAGAGGATTGATGTTCTCCTGAAGAGCTTGAGCGGTGAGACTGTAAAAAAGACCATTCAGGACATTTCCATCAACATTCCACTAAAAACAATAACCTTTTAGGACAATATAGTCAAGCGTGGATCTTTCACAGGGTATATACAGGAATCATGGAGTTAAATTTAATACCTTTTAAGACCTTTTTTAAGACTCTTTTCATACATTTTAAGACCTCATCACCACTCCAAGTTTTAACCGGTTACATCGGCGACACTTTAACTTACATTTACTATAAAAGATGTATTTGTAACATCAGCTCTTATTACTCTCTGCAAACCATAGATATTTTGTGGAACACTTCTCATCAAACATCTGACTGATCAGACAGTTTACCTTTGATTATGGAGTGCTTGATTTGATAGTGTCAGTACTGCACCTGATCAAGTGTGAATGATCATGGAAGGTAAAATAATAATCACAACTATGACATCCTTTTAATTGTGCATCCCAAGCCCATGTCAGTATAATAATAAAAAAATAAAAACAAAATAAAAAAACACCCCAAACTAGCGCATTTACCATGTCCCAAATATAAAAATGTCATTTCCATCCATAAAATACATATTTTACAGTCACTGTTATGCACATTTATCATAAACACAACTCAAATGCTTCCTACTAGTGTGGCCCAAAACATTTAGCACAGTTTTATTACAGGTAGAATCCAAAATGTTTCAGTGCAAGCATTTCAACCAAATGTAATTAATGCAATCTTTCAAACCTTTAACCCACTGGAGAAAATCAACCCATTGCAACAGTTTAAAAGCAGCCCAATTTCATGAAAAAAACAAAAACAAAAAAAAAACCTGCATCCAACACGAGTTGCAGAAGTCAGAACCCCACTATTCGGACAAATATACATAATGAAAAGATGATACAAAATTTAATACTTTGGTAAATGGCATTTAAGACTTTTTAATACTTTTTAAGGGCCTTAATTTTCTCTAAATTGATTTATCAACTTTTAATACTTTTTAAGACCCCGCGGACACCCTGTTTCATTGAACAGAAACTAGCATCAACTTTAGCCATTGGCATGAATTGGAATGCAACAGTTCACTGGACTTTGGTCGTTTTAAAGTAAATGACATTGTATGATAGCAAGTAAGGTACAATTAAAAGAAGAGAATGATGTCAACTGAAACGGTTACCTTTGAATGTAAAAATAGCTGAACTGTAGCACTGGAATGTCAACTAATGTAGTCTTCTGATAAAGAGAAAGAGAGTGAACATCAATACATTAAATTGACTTACACATACAAACAAATCTTCATTTTAACACAACACCATTATTAATTAATTTATTTTAAAAAAAAAAAACCAAATTTTTCTTACTTAGGGTTAAGATATAGTATTTTTTAATTAGCTGTATATAAAATCAATAGATGTTTATATGGAATGTCACCATTTAGATAGCTACGTTAATGTGTGTATGCAGTACCTGGTCTCCTTTGATCTGATGGGGTTTCTTCACCACCTCTCTGATTAGCTGCAGTATGGTGTCTGTACGGAGTGTGTTTAGTGCCTTCACTAGGTCCACCAAGGTAATTTGAGAATCAGTAGCATCTGGTAAAAACTATGTATGCATACACAAACATCCACAAAATTTAAAAATGTAATTCCAAACGCCTATTGGATGATGCCATTTTTGCATTCAGATTTCTATTGTTCACCTTGTTTCTGGAACGACTCTTCCTGCTACTCCATACAGCGGCCACAGAGGCCATGACCTGCACCCCAAACCGCTGAGCAAGTGGCATTAAGAACTCCAGAACCTTTTGCCTCAAGATCTACAGAAAACAAAAACGCATGACTGGCAGCACTACAGTAAGCATCATCATTCAAGTAAACTTAACTGATTTTACTTCAAGCATCAGATATACCTTTGTGCCTTTAAAATAGACAGAGGTGGGTGAGGCTCTGCTGCCATGGGTGGAGTCACAGCCCTTGACCACACCCCAAACTAAGGCCATGCTGCTAATCATGTGTGGAAACTCCTCCAGAATGGCATTGCTAGCATTCCGTAAGTCTGGAACATCACAGCCTGCAGTTGTCTACAAAACAAAACAAACAAAACCCACAAAACAATTAAATTGTAACATAAGTCACATTAGTGTTTTGAAGATTTTGAAGACCAACATGTTCAGTGGTGATCCTGGCGTTTTGATGCCCATGACAAGTTTAGACTTACTTGCATCTACAGCGGTAGGTCAGTGGATGTACATTAGCAAAAGCCAACAAGACAGTGACTTTATGTCAGTGTAAATGGACCTTGAGAGCTATGTATGGTGGAGGACACAACAGGAATTTGGCTCCCTAGGAGAATGTCCATGTCACCTATGCCAGGATCCACCACTATTTTCTTCAACAGGTGCTTGTATGTCTTACTTTCTTGTGGTCTAGAAGACAGTAGTGTGTGATAGTGGTCAGTCCTTCCAGTAGTGTCAGAGGATAGTCAGGTGCTATGTTCTCCCTATTTAAGGTACCACTAAAGAAAACCAAACAATATGCACCCAATTCAAGCTATGGTTGCAATAAAACAATGACGGTTTACTAAAAACATATCAAACACTTCATGTGCACCCACTCTCACACAAAAACGCAAACAACCACCTAACTTACTTGTGTGAAGCTTTGATTCCATCATGCTCATGCTGTTTAACAAGCTCGTCCAGGTTCCTGCAGATCTGGGCAATTATGGGTGATACAATAATGGCCAGTGAATGTCCTAAATATGGCAACACTTCACATAGAAGAGTCACCCAGGCTGGGTGCATGGCACAGCCATACTGCGGGTGCAAAGCTTGGGCTGCTGCTGACACAAACATGCCCTGAGCGGTGATAGGCTGGCTGGCTACATAACGCACTGCTTTGATGGACTGCTGGAACATCACAGATGTTTGCCACTCTCGAGCCAAGGCTGAACATGGTGGTTCTGCAAGTCGCTGTGGGTTAGAATTGCTTTGATTGTGATCTTGTGCTTTGGTGTGTGGTGGACACACGTGGTGCTCCAATACAATAAGGACCTTCAGAAGCTTCAGTAGGGCAATCTGAAGTGGGTGTTCAACCCAGATCCCATCCAGGCCAAAATTGATCAGGCTCTCTTCCGAGATCTCACCCAAGTCTCCTCCCTGGTCTTCTTCGGGCATTGTATGCTGGTCTGGCCGATCAGCTCTTTGGCAGACATACATGGAGGCGGAAAGCGTCAGAAGGACATACTGTTGCACCTTATAGCCCCAAAGAAGGTTGCGTACCGCCTCCAGGCTAGCAGTTCCCTTTTGAGCTTGCTGGGCTACCCACACCAACTGGATCATTAACTCTGTCAGCACCTCCACGCTTTTCACCTGGACCTCCCGATTGGCCTGGAGTTGGCGAGTGGGAATGCTAGCATAGGAGGGATAGTGAGAGCGGAGATAATGCATGCAAAGGCAGGTGAGTAGCTCTAGCAGAAGAGTTGGTGGAGAAGAAGGAGAAGATGGTGAATGGAGAGGAGGTTGGGATGGGTCAGGAGTGGCTCCCCTTGGTGGAGTTGAGGTCTGCAATCGCCCATAGAAGCTGCCACCGTCCTGAGCCTGACGGTGCCTCTGCAGAAGGTTCTGGATGAGGTTGAGATGGGCAATGGAGCTGCAGTCCAGAGAAGTACTGGAGAGAGCCTCCACAAATGGCCCTGCACTTGTCCGGAGGATGGTCTCTAAAATAGTGAAGGCATAGAGAATGCGGCTGCTCTCGTACTGCTGCTTATAGAGCAGAACATGGCGGAACAGTGAGCTCACTGCCTCACGTTTCTCCCGTTGTCGCTTGAGCAACCGGGACTTGGCCATGGCCTCCAACTGCCCATCGTCTTCATCACTAGAGAGCGAATCCGAAACCTGAGTGTGTTCTGAATCCACCCTCTGCAGACCGTTGGCCACACCCTTCTCCTCTACACTACCATCATCATGGCGCTCTAAGTAAGGGGCGGAGCTTGAGCCGGAGTTTTCAGTGGAGTTCTGAGTGCCACTGGTATCTGCAGATTTGGTGTGTTCACTTTCCTCTTCTTCCTCTACTTCTTCATCCTCTCCCTCAGTCTCTTCGCTCTCACTCTGAGACATTGTTGGGGAGTCTGGAGGTGTTAGTTCTGGATCTCGTTCCAACTCTGCCCACAATGCTTCACGGTCTACTATGGTGATGTGCCTGACAAAGCTTTCTTCTGTTTGGCAACCGGGAGTCATGTTGTCTCCAGCACTTTTTGTGATGGATCTGTCTCTCCAGGTCAGTGCCTTTAAATGACCTAAATCACATATACAGTAAAATTAGACCCCAAAAATATAAATATCATCACTTGACATCATTTCCATCATGCCCATTACCTCCATTTCATGTTATTTCCCATGGTCCGTACTTAAGCTTTCATGCATTTAACTTTTCATATGCTAAATTAAATATCTCCAATCATTGCATAATTAAAGCACAATAATTTACATAACTTTCATCACATATTAACACCACATATGCAGTTCAACCGTCTCTTATGCTCACCAAGCGTACATTTATTTAAACAAAATACAGTAAAAACAGTGATGTTGTGAAATATTACTACATTGAAAATAACTTTTCTATTTTTATATATTTTGAAATGTAAGATATTCCTGTGATGGGATGAGTCTACAGTGTCACATGATCCTTTAGGATTTTTTCTAATATGCTGATTTGCTGCTCAAGAACCATTCCTTATTATTATCAGTGTTAAAAACAGTTCTGTTGCATAACATTTTTATATCTTTTCAGGATACTTTGATAAATAGAAAGTTCATTATTTGAAAGAAATATTATGCAACATTATAAGTGTCACTTTTGATCAATGTATACTGTATGTAGCAAGAACAAGAATGAACTCTTGCTATTGCTTTCAGTCTTGAACACTATTTGTAAAAGTTACTATGTTGATTATTTTAAATATAATCGTACAATACAGTTCACTTCATATTGTAATCGCTGTACAACAATTTAAACTGAATTTTTATTACTAATTACTGATTGAAATTTTACTGCTAAATTCGGTTTCATTTCAGTTTTTAGCCAGCAGACCTAAAATTTAACTTCCAAACTCAATCACTGGTACCACTGCATGCATTGATCTGGTGTGTGTATATGTGTGTGTTTTGATTCCATACCAACAGAGAGATTCTGTCTGATGCTTTGTATTGGTGATCTCTGTGTTCTTGGGTCCAACAGTAAGAGCAGCACCGGTTCCAAGATACGGATCACATCACTGAGGGAGAGAGCCCGCACCAACCAGTTCTGTGCTGCGGCACTAACACTCCCATCCTGATTGTTTAAACTATCTAGTACCACAAACAAAGACCTGAGAATACAGAAATATACAGTTAACACTGAGTATATGTGGCACAAAAAATATGGGCGAATATTACTGAAGTAAGCAAAGTATTTATATATAAGCATATATATATGACCTGTCAAAGGAGCGGTTGAGAGATGTGCTGCGATTGGTCTGGATCTCTCGTGTCAGGTGCCACAAAACTGAGAACCTGTGGAGCGCCTCTAGACACACAACCTGACACAAATACACATACACATTTTAATAAATATTTATGAGTGTGTGTACTGTAGATGTATTAAATGAGGGAATACAGTACCTTGTCTACACTGAGTAAACCCAAGCAGATGATGTCCTCACAGATAGATGCAGATGGAGCCAAGCAGTGAAGCCGATAGAATAGCTCCACACAGGATACGTGATGCTCTCTACGCTCTGTGTCAAGCTGAGCCCATAAAACTTGAGAGACACGCTAAAAGATAATACAAGTGAAGAAAAGAAGTCACATTAAGGAAGTCAGATCACTCCCCATCTTCATGACACCCCCTGGCAGCTATTTTCTATGTAGACGAGTACAAATATCTACTTGAATGGACAAAGACTGAAACCTCAAAAAATTTTATTAAAACAGTCAATATTAAGTTTCAATAACATATGCCAAATTAGCACTAAAATTGTAATAGCATCATAATTGTTTTTTTTTAAAGCAACACTATGTAACTTTTTCTGTGTTCAAAATTTGCAAACTGTATATGATGAGCGAGTACATTATAAATTCATCTACCAAACCGCCTTTTTGTCTTATCCCAAATAACTATGGTACATTTATAAGTGATTATTTTTGGACTATTGTAGCCTGTTCGGGTCATCACCGCTGCGGAGTAACACATTCCTGCGTGAATCACCATAGACATAAACTTAGAGAAGTAGCTCCAGTTAGAATGTTCTTCTGCGGAATGCGTGCAGTTCTGTTTAATAACCGCTAGAGCGCCAAAATGTACATAGTGTTGCTTTAAACTCAAATCATGCTAGTCTGGGTAGCTAACATACATCCACCCATACAGGATAAAAGGAAAATAAGTGATGCCTCTATCAAAAGGGCAATTAGCTATTTTAACTAAAAAGCAGGACTTCCACTTATTTAAAAAAAAATCATAAAAATCCATCCGGTCCATTTCCTGACCCTTCTTAATGTCTCTGGAATTAGCCATTTCTATATCAATTTTTTCAATTCACAACAGATGAAGCTATAACAAATGCCACCTGTTAATCATAATGTGCATTACCAAGTAAAAGTCTGTGGAATCCTCCAGAGTTTTGAGAACGACTGGGTAGATGGGAGGCAGGGTGACCATTTGCAGCTGTCCACTGAGTGGGTTCGCATCAGAGTTCTTATAACGTTGATTTTTATCCTGAATGACGAGGGCTAAAGACTGAGAGTGATTGATCAGCTCCAGCAAAGAGGAGATGGCAACATGTTGCACCTACAGACACATAAAAAAAAAAAAAAATGAAATGATTCCGTTTTGGCAATGCAACCATTAAAGGTAATTTTTCCATGACAAAACACCTATCCCAATTCACTGTGAAGAGGCAACTCTAAGTAACCATTCGTAGGCTGACTCTCCTGAAGATTGTAAACAGTGCATCGCTATCAAAACATTGTTCTGCTTGTTTGACAAGTCAACTTCAGACTCAACCGATCGTGAGGGTTTGGAGGGGGGAATACCTGTTTCTCAGAATATTGGTAGACGGTTGAGATATTTATATGGAAAAAAATGAAATCAAATGTGAAAATAACAGACAACAAGGTCACAGTACAGAGATTCCACATTAACAACTAACTAACATTACAACATCAGTGTCTATGAGTATGAATATTAAACGGGTGAAATTTTATTACTATTTATGTCTAGAAAAATGATTGTTAATCTAAAAGGGATAGTCCACCCAAAAATTTAACATCTGCTATCATTTACTCACCCTCATGTTGTTCCAAACCTGTAGGCTTATTTTTCTTCTGCAGAACACGAAAGAACATACTTTGGGGACAAAACAACTTTGGAGTCCATTGACTTCCAATTAAAAATATCCTCTTATGTGTTCCTTTGAAGAAAGAAAGTCTTACAGTCTTGGAACAACATGAGGTCGAGATGATTACAGAATTTTCATTTCTGGGTGAACTATTCCTTTTAATTTCCAGCATTGAGAACTTGTACCTGGTAGTCTTTTGTCAGGCAACACAGAGTCATCAAGGACCTCAGCCAATCAGGAAGGGTTCCCTCAATCCCTGATGAGAGAAGCACTCAGTTTTTTCCAGAAAAACATATCTATGTGCTGTGACATGCTACATGAGAAAACATAGTTTAACATAGAAGTGGAATACAATTCTTTTATTTACCTGTCTTGTTGAACATAGATGTCTGCAGGTCTTGGTTCTCTTCCTCAGTAAAATAGACGGGAAATGTTGTGCATTCCAGTAGAAGCTGGCAGACCACGGTGAAGGCCTGGCGGCACGACTCCGATATCTCCCCTTTGCTCTTTGATTGGAAATTTCCCATCCACTCCAACACTACTGGTCTGTGGTTTTCATCCCCATCTCTAGAAGACCCATGAAGAGCATGAATCCTCAGTTTACTAGGGTTAAAGAACTCAGCAAGTCTGTCTTTGATAAGACCCAAGTCTCGACTGCCTTTCTGTTTCAATGGAGACTGTTTACTGCCTCTAGGAGAAGCATTAGGATCTAGCTGATTTGCTTCTTCCTGTTTCTTCTTCTTCTCTGGATCCACGACATCTAACAAATGCCTGAGAGATGAACATGAGTGAGACAGAGAGAAAAAAGAAAAGAAAAGGCAAGTACAGTGAGCACGCATGCTGCTAGTTGCAGGGCCAGAAACGAATACTAGCAGCATCTTCAACCAGGGAGCCGGGGCCCTCTAGGGGGCCTCAACAAACTTCAAAGATGGATTACTTTAATTTTACTTAAATTTTGAGTAAAAAAAAAAAAAAAAAAAAAAAAAAATTATATATATATATATATATATATATATATATATATATATATATATATATATATATATATATATATATATATATATATATATATTATATATATGTTTAAATCCTTATCATTAGTATGAATGCAAAATGTAATGCCAAATGTTACATTATTGTCACATTACCTCACTATGTAGCATTGTATTTCATCCATCCAGTTATCACAGTAAAACTGTATTTTTCTTTTTTTATCCAATTACGTTAAACTGGATATGTAAAAATCACACTTTTTGTGTATTTGTCACAATGCAAATTGAATTGCATTCTGTAATACACTAATTCCTTGCAGTATGTTCTGGTTGTACTGTATATGCACAAATCTAGCAAGTAATTTTGGTATTCAATGTGAAAATATGTATACTGGGCACAGTATACACTGAATTACCTTGTGATCACAGATGCCAGTATGTCCTGCACACATTTGGACATGTTTTCTATAGTTCCTCCTCTTCTCCACACGTCCTCTGCTTCAGGGTTCACACCAGAAGCAGCATCTGATCCATTACAGCCTGGCAGGAGGTGCTGTTCCGATGGAGATGCACTCAGGCCTAATCCACTGTCTTCAGAGCGCAAAGCAGGATATGGGACTACACCTGGCTCCGCCTCCTGTCTCTCCTGTCCATTCAGATCGACCTCACTGGAGCTGTCATCATGGTTACCATTCACCTGGTCACTTTCCTTCACTTTATTGTTGTCTGTCATCACAATCTATATTTGTACAAAAATAGAGCTCTTTAAAACACACATTTCCAAACCATAATATGAATGGCATTTAAATGTAAACTTTAAATGGTCTGATTATCAAAATGATAAACTAAATGCATTACTTTTTTTTTATTCAGTAGGATGCATTAAATGACAGTTAAGATTTCCATTGTTCCAAAAAATAAAATAAAAAAAATGATACTGAAGACGGGAGTAATGGCTGCTGAAAATTCCGCTTTGCCATTGTTATTTTAAACTGTAGTAAAATTTCACAATATTACTGTTTTTACTCTATTAATAATAAAATAAATGCAGGCTTGGTGAACATAAGAGAAACATAAAAAAAAATCATACCAACCACTAAACTTTTAAACTATAGTGTGCAGTAAAACTGACCCATCATACCTGTGTTTGCTCCAGATCTTGCATCTGTGATTCAGCCTCTATGTCCATATAAACCACTGGCATCTGGATCTTACTGAGCACTTTAAAACATGCTCTCATGGCCTGCGTGAGCTCCTGAAGGCTAAGGGATGTCATGTGACTACGCAGCGACTGCAGCATGCTGCCCAGCATCTGTGGCAGCAATTGCGTTTGAATCTCTGCATAGAGTTCCTAATAAGAAAGCCAAGAAGTGGAATGAGACCAAATGACCAAAAGTTCGGAAAAGTTTTCCAAAGATGAATCACCAGATCATACCAAAGGAATAACATTCAACAGGAAGATAATGAGTGTTGAGAGTTCAGTCACTGAGGGAGGGCTACTCCAGGCTTTAGATGGATGCTTCCCGGCTGGATCATTCGGTGAGCTGAGAAACAACCATAACACTAGACATGATCACATCATCTCATTTTCATTCATGTAATGCTGTTTATTATGGGTTTGTGTTTATTTACCTCAGACAAATTTGGAAATGCCTTGTCATATAGTCCCAGAGATAATTGCTGCTCATTGCACTCACCAGCATATTGACGGTCTTTATGATCTCTGAGGAATTTTTATTCTCCTTGATTTTACTGCACAGATGAATAGACAGTCAACAGTCAGAAACAGCATTTATTCACATATTATTAATTCATTTTATACATCCATATCACTGCTCAAAAGTTTAAGGTAGGTACGATTTTTTAAGAAGTCTCTTATGTTTACCAAGGCTGCATTTATTTGATCAAAAAAATACAGTAAAAAGTAATATTATAAATGATATGATTATAATGATTATAATAAAAAATAAAAGTTTTCAGGATTCTATGATGAATTGAAAGTTTGAAAGAATAGCATTTATTTAAAACGGAACTTTGTAACAATGTAAATATGCTGCTACGTAATGCATCTTTGGTAAATGAAAGTATTAATTTCTTTTAAAAAAAATCTTACTGACCCCAAACTTCTGAACAGTAGTGTATATCCACTTACAGCAAATTCAAAATATACATCTTATTAGTATGTAGGGTTCAGATCTGATTGATCAATTGAGCATTTTGCAGTCAATTATTTTTCTGTAATGAACCATTAAACAGGATATATGTGACCCTGGACCACAAAGCCAGTCTTAAGTAGCACAAGTATATTTGTAGCAATAGCCAAAAATACATTGTATGGGTCAGAATTATCGATTTTTCTTTTATGCCAAAAATCATTAGGATGTCAAGTAAAGATCATGTTCCATGAAGATATTTTGTAAATTTACCGTTTAAAAATTTGTCTTAATTTTTGATTAGTAATATGCATTGCTAAGAACTTAATTTGGACAACCTTAATAGCAATTTTCTCAATATTTAGATTGTATTGTAATATTTTTGCACCCTTAGATTTCAGATTTTCAAATAGTTGTATCTTGGCCAAATATTGTCCTAAAATCAATTAAAAAAAAAATTCAATCAATTTTTAATGTCTATTTATTTGGTAAATGGGCATGTATTACGTAGGATAATGTACAATCTGGCAGTCATTGATCACCATGTCAGGTTTTTTAGAATAATGAACATTACACATAGTTGTTTAGTCTCCAAAGCCAGTTTTTACTTGTATCTGACTCTTTCTGAGTGTCAATTCATGACCCTGACAATATTTGTGATTTCTGGGAATCAAAACCAAGACACCAGTGTTGTTAATACAATTCTCTACTAGTTAAGCTAAAAAAAAAAAAACCTGTGCACTGTAAAAATATGAGCATTGATTTGTTCTCTCTGACCTGTTAAGCTGGGTGCCACTGAGGCTGGAGTTGAGACTGTCCTCTCCCAGCATCACTTTACAGTAGCTGTAAAAAGCTCTGACCACCTCCAGCAACACATCAGACAACACCAATGGCCCTGTGTGTGGGAGAATGCAGAAATATAAATAATTATGTATAACAGGTCAGAAGTAAAGCATTTTAAAGTCTGAACCACATGGGTGTCTTTACCGATTTCAGATTTGTCCAGCAGACTAATGATGATGCGAAACGGTCTGAGATACTCTATTAGATTGTCTGGGTTGGCCTCTATATCTTTCTGCTTCAGAATATTCACCACAGCCTATGAAGAAAATATCAAAATATGAGTTGTGTTTACCATGCATGTATAAAATGCATACACTAACATACAGGGAATGTGTTAGGTGAAAATCAACTGCAATTCTAATTGAAAACCTCTACTTTAAGGTACTGAATAAGCTGTTATGTAATGTAATTTGAGCTTAAGTGAGTGCGTGTTATCTTCTATACCTGCACCAGTAATTCTCTGGAGTGTGTACTGAAGTAGAATGCAGTGTATTCCTCCACAGTGTTAAAGCGACTGGAGTCTGCAGCCACCATTCCTCCTTTGATATCTAAGCCTAACAATACACACAAATGGAAATACTAAGACGTGACACACCCATGACAAAAATTTTGAAAACTACTTAAAATGATAGTTCATCCAAAAACAAACCCTCAACCATATTGTTCAAAACCTGTATGTTTTACTTTTCTTTCATAGAAAAATTAGATCAATACCAGAATTTCCTTTTCCGTGCTATGAAAAGGACTAAAATTCACCAGAAAAGATCTCTTACTTTAATAGAACTTCCCTTTATTATCCATAGAATCACTTATTCAGGACATTTTTCAATTTTGGGCCAAACTATACCTTTAATAGATAAGTGCCATTTATTTTATTAAACAATACTTAAGTATTTCTGTGATATTCTGTAATTTTCTGGAAATTTTTCAGCGGTACCAAGCATCCATGCATAGAGGCGTCGATTCAGAGACATGTCTCTCCTGAGCAGAGTGAGTGAGGCAGCAGACACCACACTGATCAGCTCATCTTGCTTTAGTGGAAAGGCACATTCCTCAGGATCCTACAGATATGATTATTTTAATAAAATGTTTTACAGGAAATCTGGGACAAGTTCATGTGTGATGACCACACAAATATAGATGGACGTGAAGAAAGAAAGAAAAAGAAGAGGGATAACCTGGCAGGATGTGAAAGGGAAGAAGTAGAGAAGGATTTCCAACATGTTTCTCTGGACCAGAACATTAGAGTCTTCTAAGGCAAGACAAACAGCTTTCACCTGGAGCAGAGAGATGGGGAGGTGTTCATTTCAGTTATACGCAACTCCTTTAAAACATCAGACCTTAGACAACATGTGTTATTTGTACCCAACGACTAGCTGTGAGGAAATAAAGTACAGTCTTTAAAGTACACACTCACCACTAGTCTGTGGTCTGTCCCAAGCATATACTTCTGTTCTCGAGCAATAATTGAGTGGTCAAAGTGTGCCACAATGAAGAGGGAGGCTGGGAGCCGTACCAGAGGACATATAAGCACTGAACCCCACAGCGCCCCATAAAACACAGACTGACCCACCAAACCTGACAACTTCACAAGCAACGCATCCGTCCTGAGACAGGAAGAAAGACAGTTATAAACAATAACACGTGCTGTAATGATAACACAGAATTTTCTTAAAGGAATTGTTAACCCAAAATTTTTAATTCAGTCATCATTTACTCACCCTCATGTCATATATTTGTCAGAAGTCAATTGGAACCAAAAAATGTTTGGTTACCAACATTCTTTAAAATATATTTTGGGCTCAAGAGAGGAAAGAAAGTCATACAGGTTTGGAACGACATGAGGGTGAATAAATGATGACAGAATTTTCATTTTTGGATGGACTATCCCTTTATGTAACATTGTTTAAATAATATAGGGTTTTTAACATTTTCAGTGTAACATTTTCAACACTTTCAAACAATAACTTCTAACATTAGTCAATGCTTAGTCCATGTTTTTTAAGCTTGCTTTTTAAAACATTCCTGACCTTCCAAGTTGGCAACTGTTGCCATCCACCATATTCTCTGACAAACTTTAGCTCTTGACTAATGTAAGTCTATTAAAGTGGTTAGATAATTCATTTTAAAGAACTTATTAAAATAAATATTAGGAAGGTTTAGGATGAAATCTCTGGAGTGTCAACATGAGAATCATTTATTGATGTGTGGTGTTAAGTTGCACCTCTCATAGACCTCCGCGCCCTCCTCCAGTCCTGGCAGCAGGCCCATGATAAAGGCCTGCAGGCTGGGTAAAAGCGTCCTCTGGAGAGGCAGGAAGTACCGCTCGTACAGCGCCAACAGAACCGGCTTCACCGACATCGCTGCATGACCCAACAATGGAAACAGCCCTGAACTGTACACACATGAACACACAAATGATTTCACCAATAATCTCAGTACCACCATAATAACTTTTGTTTTCAAAAATTATTTCAAAAATCCAAAACATGCGATTTGCCTAATTTGTGTTAATTTTCATTATTAGAATTAAATAATAAATTAATTAATAGAATTAATAAATTAATTAAAAAAATACATAGATATTACTATAAGATACCATTAATTCACATAAAAAATATATTAATACATTTATATCATATAAAATATAATTTAAAATATAAATTTATGCTGATATTAATAAACTTTATTATAATTTTCTGCAATGCTGTAAATGTGCTTAATTGTCATGAATATGGAAAGTTTTTTTTTTTTTTTTTTTTGGGAGGGTTGAAATATGACCTTTACATTTCCATGTAAAATTAAACCAGTTGACACCAACCTGTATATGAAGAGATCCTTGGCTAGCCATTTTGTGCCTATGATTTTAAAAATGACCTCATAGGTCTCTAGTGCTTTGAGATGGACACCGCTGGGCAGGGCAGGATGCAAACACTGAGCCAGACGCTTCCCGATGATAAGCCGCCGCGGTAACAGCGAGTACTTTAGATTACTCTGGAGAGCCTGAGAAACACAAAGAGTGGAAGTACTGTAAGATGGACAATGTAAATAACTTATTTTAAGTTAAAATTATACTGAGTGGTGAAAGCTTTTAAATGATTTTCTATATGAATCTATAGTAAAATAAAATGTTACCAACTCCAACATGAACAGTAGTGTATATATAAAGTGATAGAAAATTATTGCACATAAATACACATTCTATACCACTAAAACAAGGTTATTTGTAGATTGATTAAACCAGTATAAAATGAAAGCTAGTATTTAAACAGCGTTATGTAATCATCCAAAGAACTAGCTCAGAGAAGGAACTGGGCTTAGTTTGTTATTGCACAGCACTTGAAACATGTTTTACAAGCATGCCATCAATAATGTCACCCGGTATACAAAATGAACATACTTTGAGTGTGTTAAAATGGAGACTGTTGATCATAGCATCATGTTAGATGTCAAATATCTGATACAAATACGCAAAACCTAATAGTTATCACTCATTCACGTTGTTTTGTAACTCGCATAATATCCGGAAAGTCCCATTAAGCAAACAAGAAAATCACATGCCATGCAAAGAGAGAGAGAGAGAGAAAGAGAGAAATTTAAATAAGACAACAGTTTTTTTTCCCCACATCTGCACATAAACATGGAAATGTGTTTTGAAAAAAAAAGTGGAAGGTTGAGAGGAAAGGTTTTTGTCTAATCTTAAGGACAGTGTACACAAGTCCTGTTCAGCCTATTCAAATCAGCTGCACTTTGAACATGTGTGATGTGTTTGAGGTCAAGCAGTAATGTTATACCCAGCACCTTCATTCAACAATAAATGATCATAAAGGAAAGTCTCTCACTTCTTCTTCTTCTTCAAAAAAAATGAACTTAAACTGTACCAAGCAAACTTTCTCCTTTACTTGGAGAGGAAAGTAAAGCTAAAGAGTGTCTTTTTAAATTTTTTATATGTTTAATGTGCAACATTGATTTCTCTGACACATGTAAAACTGTCTCTGTGGAGCTTTTTGAGTTTTTAAAAACAAAAAAATCAGTAAAGAGCTGAAAGAGTTTTTAAAGAGTTGCTTGTGTTGATTCTGTTTTTTTAACTGAAGCAAAAGCTAACCCAAGTGTATGGCTTTGTTTTCTTCAGACTTTACCTTGTTGAGTTTTCCTAGTGAGGAGATGAGATCGGCCCATTCACTCGATGATTCAAAGTTTCGCAGCGCCTTCTCAATGACAGCTGCGTAACTACGATAACGGTAGTCATTCAGAAGCTCGGCTTCCTCAGGATCCATCATGCCTCAGACATGTCCCAGCATGCTTAGCATCTGTCCATGAGACAAAATAGATCATCACAACTCTTGACTGCACAAAGAAACAAATTGCATAATAAACTAATGACAATCGATTTCTGATATAGAAATGTACAAAAGGTGAATAGCTATAGTGGTGCATGCTTACACAAGTATGGGTTTGAACAAACCCCTAACCTTATGTGTTATGAACCTTATGTGAATTCATAAATCATGTGTGGGTTATTAAGGAGTGGTGTGCTATCACTTTTATAAGCCATCAGGCTTATGATTTTTACCTCACAACCAACACATGGGAGAAAAAAAAAATCACTACAGTAAGTATACGAAAAGAGAAAACCAAGACAAATTTAGTTCCCAGAAATCACAGAGACTTATGTTGAGAGTTAAGTGTAGGGAGTAAGGAGAGTAAGCAACCCTAGCAACTCCTAAACAATTTTCCAGATTTCATGTTGAAGTTGAATCAAACCTAAATGCAAGAAGAGAGCAGCTTTTCATTGTGGGGTTGGACTATATAAATGATGCTGAACAAAATCATGCCACAATAAACAGACAATTCTGTGTAAACTAAGTGCATCTATAACATGAGAATATGGCAAGAGAGTATAAATAGAGTATAAATATAATTACAATTTAAAATGACGGTTTATATAATTTCATGTTTTAAAATGTCATTTATTCCTGTGATGTAAAGCTGAATTTTCCGCAGCCGTTACTCCAAACTACCCAATCAGTAGTGTAAATGTCATTTATAATCCTCCATTTCCAGTACTCAATTTCTCAGCAAAAAAAAAAACAAAAAAAGATTGAATGGTAGTGTAGTGCACATATCAGGCATCCATTCTCTGAAGGGAGGCACTGCCTTCTGAAAAAATTGGATGATTAAAAAAAAATAGACAGTACAAAAATAAATCAAAGCACTAGCATATAATCCACAAATTTTTCTAAAGTAATAATGTCCAACAAAGACATCAGTGGATTACAGAAGGACACAGCATCCCTTTTGCCTCTCACAGAGCTTCTAATACGTGCCATGAATGCAGGGGATTACAGCAAAATACGGGCGATAAATCACATGAGAGGAGTCAGTGCATCCATAGCACCATGATTGGCTTATTACACTGTCAGTGTAGTCATATTCATTAATCTGCAAATCAGCCTGAATGAGTCAGACTGGTGGAAATGGATGGATTAATTGCAGAGCAATGACTCTGAACATAACCAGTCTCCATCAAATGACATATTGACAAAATAATTGCAGAAAATGCATCTGCATTATTCTGTGTTGGCCAGCTTAGAAACAGACATTGCAAATAAATACACACCAAAAACAACAGACAGTGTAAGATAGATTATGGTCTCTGATTAGATATGGTGTCATCTGTTAGCTCTCCGGTGATTAAAGCCCTGAGAACACACACATACACGCATGCAAACACACACTGTGACACTTACATCTGTTCAATCTGATGCTGTGAGCATCAAATGGGCATCGAGAGATTTACAGAGGATTTAACAGACAGAAGCAAACCCCAAAACACGTGCCTGTTGAACAATCTGATTCATGTCTACCAGTAGTCTTGATACTACTTGTTCAGCTTTCTGTTCTTACCACCCAGAAATGCACACGACAGCTCTGATGATGGATTTAGACTCATTACAGTCCAATTAGTAAGCTGCTGAATATCAAGTACTAATTTCAGTTCCTGCACTTCATTCACACATCAAAGGGATTCTGTGTCTGGCAGGGGGAGACACAAAGCCAATATAGCAAACACACACAATATAGCAACACTCACACAATTACCCCGGCTTATGTTCTTAATATCATCAGGAGCTTACAGTCAATATAATAGCAGCTCATTAAAAAGGTTACAAACAACAACCAGTCTTGAAAATTATGATGGTGGTTGGTTATGTCTTAAAAATTACACATTACAAAACTTCCTGGGGTGGTACGGTACCTTTTCAAAAGGTAAACCTTTTTATACCTAAGGGTGCTTACCCAAATATTAGTACCTGAAAGGTATAAAAGTTTTGAAAAAGGTACTACTGCCCCAGTGGCAGTGTTTGGACATTTTTACTGAGAGTGTACATTGTTATTATTATCCAGTTTCTATATTTTATATACACACAGTTTTAAACACATTGTTACTTTTTTTCAGGATTCTTTGATGAATAGAAAGTTCTAAAGAAGAGTGTTTATTTCTGTAACATTATAAATG
Organism: Cyprinus carpio; assembly: GCF_018340385.1. Classification (NCBI taxonomy): domain Eukaryota; kingdom Metazoa; phylum Chordata; class Actinopteri; order Cypriniformes; family Cyprinidae; genus Cyprinus; species Cyprinus carpio. Next base: position 18,978,236 of record NC_056580.1, on the reverse strand, counting down.
TCTTTACTGTTACTTTTGATCAATTTAATGTGCTTATGCTGAACAAAGATATAAGCAAAATTATTAATAGAAATACTTAAAAAAAAACTTACTGACCCACACTTTGGAACGTTAATGTAAATGTCATGTATAATTGTCCATTTCCACTCTACAAAACATATACACAACCAGCTCTCCCCAGACCATTTACTTATGGTACAAATAAAGTTGTGCGTAATGATATTGGTCTATTGATCTGGTCATTAACAGTGCTCCTCTTAGCAGCATACCAGTGAAAACAGTGCAACGGGAGCCAGAGAAACGTACAGCAAATGGCTATAGATGTGCATGTGATAAATACAAAGGCCTTAATTTCAACGGGTATGGAGGAGGGGTCTCTGCTATACTTCTTTCACAATGTTTGAGCAATTTTTGAGAACAGTTTCATTCAAGAAGCAACACAACATACAGAGACCAGACAAATCTGTCCTTTTTGCATCCATTGACTTAATGGCTACCACACAGAACATCATATCCATCATATGCATATTCATCCTTAAAAGTATTTAAAGAGGAAAACGTGTGGCATTATGCTGGTTTGTTAAATGCATTTAAATAAAAATAATAAATGGAAATTAAAGAAATACACATCTTAAAACTTTTTCACCTACTGCTGGGGGAACAATAAGTAGCATCCAACATCACATATAAATCTTCTGTTTGAACTACAGTCATGATTACAGATATACTATTAGTACAGTATTTACCATAAACTACCCATTAAAATTGTATGACATGCATAACAACATGTCATATGTTATTGTGAGAACTGAATGACTCACTCACTGCAGCAAAACAGGGATGGTCGACAGATCACAGGGTCTCGTGCCAAATAACCTCACGATTTTAGATAAATCGACGGTTTAAAAACAGTAAAAAGCGAGCGCGAGAAAGGACAAGTGCGTCATATTAATATTCAAAGCTGCAGCCAGCATGAATTGAATCGCTCAGCTGATTTCCACCAAACAGTTAAGTTGTGTACATTTCCTAAGGGGCGGAGGGGGACGAACCATGCGGCGATGACACGGGGGTGTGGCGCTGACACACATTATTAAACGCTTTTATTCATTCCTAAATTATAATGAGTTCGTTTAAATAAAGATAAGTTATTTGTAATAGTATTGAACTTGTTGTGCGTTTTAGTGCTGGGCGAAAACACTGTATTTATTAGACGGCTACATTCTTTAACAGCTTCACTCCATTCGTTAGTATCTTCCAGGATGTCATCTGTTTACTTTTCTTGCTCCAACCAACCTGACACATTTTGAGGAGGCTGGCTGACCAGCAGTGCATTAGTGATAACAACGTTTGACTATGACATATGAAACATAGTTTACCAAGGCCTCGTTATACCATAAATGACTTTTAATGTGAGATGCAGCTGCATGACAATCAACTGAAAACATGGATGGATGAACTGTCAGACAAATACATATGTAACATTATGTAAAAGTCACATAGGGCCTATATAATACACTACCTTTCTTTTTTTATGTATTGAAAAAGAAGAAATTAATACTTTTATTTAGCAACGACGCTTTAAATTTACCAAAAATGAGAGTAAAGAAATAACATTACACAAGATTTCTATTTCAAATAGCCTAAATGTTGTTGTTTTGAACTTTATATTCATCAAAAGAATCCTGAAAAATTAATTAATGCGTAGGCTTTAACACAAGTTGTCCCAGTGAGATAACCTGCAGAAACCATAAGATATTTTCACTGTTTGCTGCAGATTCATAGTAAACTCTGGTATAATTAAAAGGCGTAATTAAGTTATAAATTAAGCTCTCAGTAACAAAACACTTTGGCTACTGAAAAATGGCAATCCAGATAATACCTCAGTAGGTTGCCCTTTAATTATTTCTATTTGGTTATGCAAAGCAGCTTTTTTTTACCCTGCGCGCTGTTTGAGTTCTAAAGTATTTTAAGATAACACAATGGTCTACACTTTTATTCTGGGATTAAAACTTGTTATATATGAAAGAAATATTAAACACTGTTGACAGGAAAGGAATACAAAGCTCATCTGAAATGAGTACCGTTTGAGTACACTGATCAAATTCCATGTACAAAGTTGCTGGCGCCCTCTCTTGTTTATCATGAACTCAGAATATTGACCATGAGAAAAATGACAATGAAAGCAAACCTATTCAAAGTGAAAATTTATGATCCAAGGCATAATTTAGATGAAGATCCATTTAAAAAGACTTCACTAAACTAAATATTAATGAAATAAAAAAAAATTGAAAACCCTGAGAAATTACCAACTACACCTGCTAAAGAGTCAGTGGATAATTTCAAAATCTATAAAAACATTTAGAGACCAACATGCGAAATCAAATTTACAAAAAAGGACCCAATATAAATATAGTAATTAATGTAGTGTTGCTAATGCTAAATAATAATAATAATAATAAATTCTTTAGTGTTTTACCTTCAACATTTTTGTCACATCAACTAGGGCATAAATTTGAATTTGCATCCACACGTTTGGTGTGTTTGCATTAAGGTCTTCCTCAATTGCAAAGGTAGTAAGGTTTAAAAGATTAAAAATTTCAAGAGAGAGTACCAGCCAAAAATTGGGGTACACCTTCTTATACAATGATTTTTCTTTATTTTTATTGTTTTCAACATTGTAAATTAATACTGAAGTCATTGAAATTATGACAGAACGAACACCGAATTATCCAGTCAGATTCAGATCCAGATTCTCCAAAGTAGCCACCTTTTGTTTTGATGACAGCTTTGCACACTCTTGGCATTCTCCCTAGTCAACTAGAATGGTTTTCCAACAAACCTGAAGGAGTTCCCAGAGGTGTTGAGTACTTGTTGGCTGCTTTTCCTTCACTCTTCGGTCCAACTCATCCCAAAACATCTCAGTTGGATTTAGACTGGATGATTGTGGAGGTCAGGTCATCTGATGAAGCTCTCGATCACTCTCCTTCTTGGACAAATAGCTCTTACATAACCTAGTGGTGTGTTTGGGGTCATTGTCCTGTTGGAAATCAAATGATGGCCCCATTAAGTGCAAACCAGATGGGATGACATGTCGCTGCAAAATGCTGTGAAAGTGAAAGTGACAATGCATGTGGCCAAGAATGGTGACCCATACTCGGAATTAGTGCTCTGCATTTATCCCATCCAAAGTGCACACACATAGCAGTGAACACACACCCAGTGGGCAGCCATTTATGCTGCGGCGCCCGGGGAGCAGTCAGGGGTTCAGTTCATTGCTCAAGAGCAACTCAGTCATGGTATTGAGGGTGGGAGAGAGCTTTGTACATTCACTCCCCCCACCTACAATCCCTGCCAGCCCGAGACTCGAGTTCGACTCTCTAACTATTAGGCCACGACTTCCCTGTGGTAGCCATGTTGGTTAAGTGTGCCCTCAATTTTGACTAAGTGACCAACAGTGTCATCAGCAAAGCACCATCACACCTCCTCTTTGATGGATCATCACACCACCCTCTCTACGTCTAACAAAGACACAGTGGTTAGAACCAAAAATCTCAAATTTGCACTCATCAGACCAAAGGACAATTCAGTCAGAATGGGAAAAGCTGCCGATTTATCAGAGTTTAATCTAATGTCCCTTTCTTGTGTTTCTTGAAACAAAAGTCTTTACTGCTTGTTTGTTTTTTTTTTTTCAAAGTAATGGTTTATTTGCTGCAGTTCTACCATGAAGGCCTGTCTCCGTCTACTCTGAACTGTGAATGTTGAAATATGACTGCCACTTGAACTCCAAGAAGCATTTATGTGGATTGTAATCTGGGGTGCCGTCAATAGGCAGTTTCTGAGGCTAGTAATTCTAATAAACACATCCTCTGCAGCAGAGGTAGCTCTTGGTCTTCCTTTTCTGGGATGGTCCTCATGAGAGCCGATGTCATTTGATGGTTTTGGTGACTGCACTTGGGGATACATTCAAAAACCTTAATTTCCCAAAGTAATGATCGACTGTCTTTTCTCTTTACTTAACTGCGTGTTTCTTACCATAATATGAATTTATACAATATATGTACAAATTCTTGAGGAAACCAGCATCCGTCTGCTAGACAGCTGAAGATGGGCAGGTCATTCACCTTCCAACACATTGATCCTAAACATACAGCTAAAACAATAACACAATGGCTTAAGGATAGGAAGGTGAATGTCCTTGAGTTAAATCTGTGGATGGACTTGAAGAGAGCAGTCCATCACCCCTCACCATGGAATTTTTTCTGAACTTGAACAATTCTACAAGGAGGAATGCTTTTTCTTTGATTAATTTGATGTTTATAAGGCAAAATGTGTAAATAATGCTGGAAAAGGTTTTTTTTTGTTCGTTTTGGAATGGGTTTTGATTTGAGGCTGTATGAAAAATAAAGTAACTTTCAAAGGGGTATGATGATTTTCTATAGGCATTGTGTGTGCATGTATATATGAAAATAGCATCATGTCATTTAATAAAAAAAAATAATAAAGTTTAACTGTTACATAATATTTATTTTGAACACAACTGCACAAGGTCATAGAACTACACAACAGCAGAGAGAGGTCGTTCTTTCTTCACCCACTGAATCTTGATTTGATTAGATCTGGTCAGTCCACAGGACTTAGGTCTCCCTGATTAGCTTTGTGAGCTTCTGGACCTTTGTCTTGGTAGACATGTCCACATACTTATCACCAATGCTCACGATCATGCCCCCAAGGATAGAGGGATCAGACTGTGGGAAGGAGGAAGAGAAACACATTACATATCAGTATTACAGTGCAATAAATATAACAAAACCTCTTTGATAAAAACAATCATTTATTTTGTGTGGTCAATTTCACAACGATGGGCAAATGACAAAAGACATTAAAAAGGTTTTCAAAAGGTTTTGACTAATTCTAACTCAATGTGAACATTTTAGGACTCTTTCTCGGTTACGATACATTAGAAATTAAGCAAGGAAGCGAAGATTATAGTCTTTTTAAACTTTAGTGCAAAATTAAAATCAAAACATTAGGCTGTACCCTCTTTAAAAATAAGTTTGTTTGTTTTAAAATGAACTCTAAAATGAAGCCCAGCTTCTGGAACAAGCCCTCCTACCTTGGTCTCAAGCTTGATGGTTTCTCCCTTTGCCAGGAAACCATTCAGTGCCGTCTTCAGCTCTGCAAGATTAGCTTCATCCAGAGGCTGTTCACAAAGTTTCATTCAAAACTTTAATGAAAAATTAATCGAAAATCGTTTTCACACAAATCAAAAATCTTTTAAAACATAATATTTACTTTAGTGGTGATATTAAGGTTAAAAAAAAAAAAAACGTGTACAAGGTGAACGCAAAAATATATGCACAAACATAAATGTATACACGGCTTACCTGTGCGGTGGTGACTGAGCATGTGACCTCTCCTCTGTGGGCACTCATCATTTTGCCAAAGGCTGTGATGACATCAGAGGTCAAGGTCAAGCGACCATTTTCTGCTAGGACATCTGTAAACAAAAATTATTACATATTCATATACAATACATATTCAAACCCATAAAATGCTCTGAATTTTCTAAACGCAACTATCATCATTTTCAATATTCATTTATATATATATATATATATATATATATATATATATATATATATATATATATATCAACCAACAGACTTTTCACTTAATGTGCAAGCTCTATAGTGCAAACTATTTATTTTAATCACATAATGGTTCTAGGGCTGCACGATTAATCGAATGCGATTGTCAATCTCATCATTAAAGTAAAGCGGTTCTGTAATCAGCAGTAAATCATCACGAGGTTTCAGGTGGAGCAGCATTTTCTACACAGAGCCGTAGTTCACTGACAAGTTATGAAAAAAAGAAGAAAAAAAAACCCTAGACGATTTTATTGCGCGATTATGAAATCGAAGAAATCGTTTGCAATAATAACAGTTGTTTGCATAGCTTCTCAGTGAACGACGGCTCTGTGTAGTAAATGCTGCTCCATCTGAAAGCATGTGAAAATACCACATTTAATAACATATTTTTACTCCAAACTCACTTCAAAACATCCTTCTAAAATCCTTCTGTGATATGTGGCTTTCTTACACAGAATAAGGCATGCAACATATTTCATAGCATTCTAAGGCACTGCATTATAAATATACTTTATTTTAATGAAACGTATAACTCAGATAAACCATATTTTGTCAAAATCGTGTGTTTATTAGTAACGCTGAATCAATAAAAGCAGTTAAATCTTCTGTTTATTCAGCTGCAGCAATAGTCATTTCCTGGGCTTCTTCTGTGGGGCATATATGGACTTTCGGTGCGAGAGCGCCCTCTGGCCTTCAGATGGAGATTTACTGCTGATCACAGAACCGTGCTTCACTGAAAGATATGCATGCCAATCGCAGTCCCTGCCTAATCATGATTTCGATTCCATTTCGATTTATCGGGCAGCCTTACATGGTTCTCACTGAATCAACCTGGGATATAGAGAGAATAAAGGCTGGTCAGAAAACTCACTGACGAGGTTGATGGTGATGGGGGAGAGTTTTGCATTGGTCATAGCATTAATGAAAGAAATATTATTAAAAATTAAATTGACATGGGGGTTCATCACGATACTGGACAGCTTAGGATCCTTAATCAGGCTCTAGGAAGTGGGAAAATGAAAGATAAGACTATTGAACGATTGAAGCATTGTGTAAAACAAACAAGCACAAACAAAGAGATGGAAATCCTAAAGTGAAACTCACAAATACACGACCAAGCTCCTGTTCAACCTTATCGAGGCTCTTCTGCTTGCTGGCAGCAGAGAACAGGGCAGTAGCATAACGTCCCTCCACCCCATAGACCTGGATAGGGGGCTGAAGAAACATACTATGGTAAGAATGCAGCCTGGTGTGCAAAAAACATTTATACTATTACAAAGTGATTAAATAAATACATTTTAAAAAATTAAAGACATCTGAAAGCTTATAACTACTTTGGCATCATGTCACAGTACATACAACAAATGCATCAGAATTAAAACATGCAGTTGAATCAACACTACAAATTAAATACTATTACACAAAGAAATCTCTGTACATTACACAAAATACTATATAGTTACTATAATGTCAGTACTGCAGAATAACACTTATACTGAGTAAAATGTTTTCAGAATATGACATGGTAACTTTTCCTGGTATATAATGTTATTTAAAATGAATTTCTTTTTTTTTTTACCTTGACAAGTTTTGCTACTGGTCGGATCACAGAGGTGCTAAACTGACGCACCTGCACAGACATAAAGAAAATAACATGCAGGAAGATTTATCAAACATGACAAACACTACCTGGTTATAAATATAAATTCTAAGCTTTTCATTTCAGCAGTGTCACTTATTGCAAAACCTTTATAACGGCATCATATGACTTCTATAGCCGTCTCGCTTCTAACTGTTATAAGTTTTAAGACGTATGTTCAATCTCATTTTCAGTGTTTAATCTTTCAGAATGAGCATATCTGGAGCACAAATTCATCAGGTCCCTTGCAATACAAGCAAATAAATAAATTTAGCTACTGCAGCTCAAGATGAGAGATGCGAATGAATATTATTAACTATATAGTGGATTGTTAAGGTCTCACGACAGCAGACGGTTTGGATGACTGTAACGTTTCATGCCGCAAACAAGACACTGACTGTCAAGGCCTCGTTCAGTTATCAGACAAATCATGTTGGTTCCAAAGGCCAAATAATTTCAGTTTCAAATTATTACATAGAGTGACCTACACCAAGCCAAACATCTCGTGGTTTTCCATACAAACACCAAGTTTTATCAGAATGTCATACCTGCAGCCCAGCTCCAAGCGCTGCCATTTTCTCCTGCTACTGTGTAGGTCAAAAGCACTGCGCATGCGTGAAAGTCTCAGAAGAAACACGCAAGAGCTGCGCTCATGCATTGTGGGAAATGTGGTTAGACATATCAGTGGAAAATTACTCGGAAAGATTGCGGGATACTTAACAAAGAAGACGTTTTGGAAACTTATTTAAATAACATCCCCTATTTGTTATTATCATTATTATTATTATTATTATTATTATTATTATTATTATTATTATTATTATTTTTTTTTTGTTATTTTATACAGGCCAAACCAATGAATCAACGTATGTGAAGCGTCTTAAGTTAAAGTCTTATGTAGCATTCATCTTAAATCTGATGGTCAGTCCAAAATCAAATCAATTTATTTTTACCGAACCTGATATACTGGTATTACAGAGGCTTGGACCTAAAGATCACAGTTCTTAGCTTCCAGTCTTGTGTTTATTATTGTAAAGTGATCAAGGTCATTGCTGACTGCAGACAGAATATCTTTGTCAAATAAATAAATAAAAAAAATAAAAAAATTCTTACACTTACATGGCTGCAATTTAATTACTCTGCACTTTTTCATCTGTTCATTGTGTGTGAAGACAGATGCAGCTCAGATGACATCATGTCAAAAAATGATCTTGATCCTTTCACCCAGATACAGACTATTGAGATATAACATAACCAGTGAGTAATTGTGTTTATTTTTGTGTTTTATTTCAGTTTTAATGTGTAGGTGGGCACATCGTTTGCACCTGTGGGATGATCGGGACCCTGCGGATCTGTTAATAGACTAGAATTCTATTTATTTACTAAACTAATTCCTGATGACAGAAAGGCTGTGAAATCTGTTGCTATGCGGGATGAAATGATAGCATGCAAACACTAAAACTAAGGTAAACGAACTTGGTAAAGAACATTCTTAATGAGCATTATAACAAGGACCCTTATGGTGCATTTCCACATTGTTCTTTTGACTGCAAAATCTAAGAGGCTTAGAATTAGCCTTTCCACAGACTGTGTCTCATTGAGTCCTGAAGTTTTGATCGTGACTACAGAGGGAGATTTCTAGTCGTTTCCATAAGGGGCTATAAGAGGTGATAAGTCATTAACAAAGGCTCGTTTAGAATAGACTCTGTCTCTGTCGTGAGATGGCAGGCGTGGCTTAATATGCAAATTACTTACAGACACGTTTACGCACTGAAAAATGTACAAGGGCGTTTACAGCGGAAGAGTGGATGGACGTTTATAAAAGGCGCGTTTGGAGAACCATTCATTCCGAAGGAATGAAATCTTCCATTTCTGAACTTTTAAAGACCTCTTCTGACAACGAATATACCCTGCATCCTTCCGCGTTGAAGCTGTCAGAAACTGTACTTAGACGATCACTTCACTTGGAGCCGTTCGATCATCTATGAACATGTGCTGATCATTTCAAGTCTGTATCATGAAAATGGTAAGTTGTATCTCAAGTGTAACCACTGTATTAATCAAATTATAAAAACGTAAATAAACCAATGACCTTTGCGAACTTGGAGTTGTAAAGAGACTGTATTTGTTGCGGCGTAAAAATGCGCCATATGTGAAGAATTTCGTCATTTAGTAGTAACGTTAGCCTAAATGCCTGCAATATAGGCCTAAATATTCAATAGTGTTTTAAGATGCTGCGTTTCAAATGACGTCACGCAAAATACGTCTTGAATTAAACGCATATTTCATTTAAAAATGAGCAAGGAGGCGTGACAGCATTGTTGTCATCATCACCTTAATTATTTAGCATCTTTGAAAGTGAATGGTGATGGAGGCTGTTTTTGCAATAAAGTCGTACATGTTTTGAGGATAAGTAAATAATGACTGTCTTGGTCGCTACAGAAATATTGCAGCATAACTCAGCGTTCTGTCCGGCGAGCGCTGCTTCTAGAAATTTCGCAGGAGTCGCAGTGGGCTGGTGTTGGAGCTTGTTTTTTTGTCACTCAGAGTAAAATTCCACGCTGAAAGAACCCAACACGATATGCGTGTCAATACGCAGTGTAATAGGGCATTGTTTTTAATAGGGTCTATTTAGTCACCCATCCTTGAAGAACTAGTTCTCTTCAGTATTTACTGTCATGTATGTTTGTTATATGTTGAAAGTCGTTGCCACTTGTTGCTAGAGCACATTTGAGGTTGTAGTGAGGTGCTGCAAATGGAAAATTTTCCCCCCTTGGCCAACCAGAGGATCCATAAGCAGATTATCCCAGTCTGGCTGGTTGTTAGGGATCTGATGGTTCATTCAAAATTCAGAATTGTCACAGAATTGTCAGTGTCATCATTCACTCACCCTTTTTGACTCTTTCTTGGAGATGTTAGGCAGAATATTTGTGACTGTCAAGGTCACCTTTCACTTTCAATTTCATCGTTTCCTATACATTAAACCTAATAATTACCAAGACTTACATTCTGCCTAACATCTCTTTTTGTGAAGGTCGTGTTAGGTTTGGAACAACATGAGGGGCAGAAAATTATGACATAAATTAGTTTAGCTGTCCCTTTAAGATCTAGCTGACTTAGTGTTTTGTCATTTGTGATTTGTTGTCAGTTATGCTAAGTTTATATCAACGCTGATGAGAAAATGCAACCTGATAAGTCCTGTCATACGATTAGTCTCATGGTATCATGGTTGTGCCTTGATACACAGATAAGGCATGGTATGTTGTAATCATTATTTCTTAATGTGTTTTACAATAATTATGTGTCTCAATGCACATGCACATACAGTATCTGAGAAAACTGTACAAGTGAAAACTTCATGAAATACAGATAGAGCATAACTTACCTGTTTTATAAAAAGCTTGGGCTATGTAAAGAAATGTAAGGGACGTTTTTTCTATCATGTGAATTTAACCTAGATTGGTGATAAGGGATTTTGTTTGGTAAGGGTTGGGCTCTTGGCTTCCCATGTTGGACTGTAATGTAAGAGGAACATAGTTGGCATTATTCTGACAGCATACATCAGATACATATGTGATATGCATATTGAGTGAGTTATAGGAGCAATTTCACAGTAATACCAATAGGAGACAGCAGTCACTGCTTATTTACATTTCTTGAGAATTTTTTTGTTTTATTAGCAGAAGCATCTGGTCATGTGTTTTACCATTGATTACTTTAAAATCTTTGTTTTCTCGTTTCCATTTAAGACCTCAACAGTAATATGACAAAACTGATTGGATAGATGGCAGGGCTGTTGCAGTCTGACCTTTAGCTTGCTGTTAGATATCATAGGATGTTAAGCTAGCTGTCAGAACCAACCAGTGTAGTGTTATGTAATAATCTGCCCTATGATTCATGCAAGGAATTAGTGCCTGAAGTCAGAGCTGGTATACTTTCAAATGGCAGAGCAATGGATTGGGAAGTGTTGCGGCACATTTAAGTTATGCAAACATAAAAACCAGGCAGGCAGTGATTATTGGAGACAAAGATGTAACAACAACAGTTTATGCAAAAAAAAAAAAATCCAGGGCGTATTGAGCTAAATACTTATACATGCTGTAAGTGAGGTTTAATAAACTTGGGATAATGATTGTTTTAATAAAGACTGAAAGATGAATTCGAGAAGCCATTATAATGTACAGTTATATTCATTTTGGGATTTGCTGAAGGTTGTTTTTAACAGTGTTATTAGTTTTTTAAAAATTTAAGTGAGGGAAAGTTAATCTAAATGTAAAATAAGGGAAATGTGAATGCACAATTATATACTCAGTATTGTTGAATACCAATAAATTAGTCAAATGTTTAAAATCTTCCAATTACTAATTTTGTAACCATTGTGCATTATTTCTATTTTCTGCCTTTGTAAATCTTTGTGTATTCCTCAACAGAATAACAACTGTAACAATGATATAAATAAAATCTTTACCAAAATGATATTTTCCTGTTTTGTGGTGATAATAGTCAGTGGCTAGTAATCTAATGCATGCACTGTCTCTCTCTCTTTCTTTCTGTGTTTGCTGTCTTGCAGGAATGTAAACTCTTGCCATTTCTAGACCAGAAGCCAGAGACATCCTCCCCAAAATAACTCTTGTGCTTCATGAGAGCACCGTTGGATAACCAATCAAATCAAAACCAAACACAAAACCAAGTAGAAACTCATCTGACAGATGGTGGATGCTTCCGTTTCCTTCTAGAAAGACAGCAAACCAAAGGAATAAGAGATTTTTATTTTGCTTGCATCTTTGCCCAAATAAGCCCAAATAATTTCAGACAATTGCATTTTGAACTGTGATAGTAGCTTAAACATGTTAAAAACGGGACCAGCGATGGAGGCAGTGGATATTGCAGTTGTTGCACTTTATTTTGTCCTTGTGCTTGCAATTGGTCTCCTCTCCATGTTGAAGGCCAATCGTAGCACTGTCAGCGGCTACTTCCTGGCAGGTCGAACTATGAATTGGGTGGTGATCGGTGCCTCACTGTTTGTCAGCAACATCGGCAGCGAGCATTTCATTGGACTTGCTGGTTCTGGTGCAGCCAGTGGTTTTGCAGTGGGTGCCTGGGAGTTCAATGCCCTCCTGCTTCTGCAGCTGCTCGGTTGGGTGTTCGTCCCAGTCTACATCTACTCTGGAGTTTACACCATGCCAGAGTACCTCTCCAAGCGCTATGGAGGCAAGCGGCTAAAGGTTTACTTCGCAGCCCTCTCACTTCTACTGTACATCTTTACTAAACTCTCAGTGGACTTGTACGCAGGAGCTCTTTTCATCCAGGAGTCTCTTGGCTGGAACCTCTACCTGTCAATCATCTTGCTTATCTCCATGACCGCCTTGCTAACAGTAACCGGTGGACTGACAGCTGTGATCTACACAGACACTCTGCAGGCCGTGCTCATGATTGGCGGTGCGTTAACCCTTACCATCATCAGCCTGGTCAAGGTAGGCGGTTTGGAAGGGGTGCGGGAAAAATACATGGAAGCGATTCCCAACGTCACAGCCATCCTGGCTAACAGCAACTTCAGCTTTCAGTACACAAACTCCTGCCGAATTCATCCCAAGCCAGATTCCCTCAAGCTCCTACGAGGGCCGCTTGATGAGGACATCCCTTGGCCAGGCTTCCTTTTGGGTCAGACACCCTCATCCATTTGGTACTGGTGTGCTGACCAGGTTATCGTGCAGAGAGTGTTGGCTGCCAAGAATATTGCCCATGCTAAAGGCTCCACACTTATGGCGGGAATGCTTAAAATCCTTCCTATGTTCATCATCGTTATTCCAGGAATGATCTCCCGAATATTGTTCCCTGATGAGCTAGCATGCATTGGACCAGAGCACTGCATGGCTGTATGTGGCAGTCAGGCTGGCTGTTCCAACATCGCCTACCCTCGGCTGGTCATGAGCGTGATGCCGGTGGGTCTCAGAGGGTTGATGATGGCTGTGATGATCGCTGCCCTCATGAGTGACCTGGACTCGATTTTTAACAGCGCTAGCACCATCTTCACATTAGACATTTATAAAATGCTGCGTAGATGTGCCTCCTCCTGTGAGCTGGTGGTCGTCGGCAGGTTGTTTGTGATATTCATGGTGGCTATCAGCATCGCTTGGGTGCCTGCCATTATTGAGATGCAAGGTGGCCAGATGTACTTGTACATTCAGGAAATGGCAGGATACCTCACGCCTCCCATTGCTGCCCTATTCCTGCTTGGAGTCTTCTGGAAACGTTGCAATGAGACTGGCGCATTTTGGGGCAGCATGACTGGGTTTGTACTTGGCACCACCCGCCTCTTCCTTGGGTTTATATATCGTGAGCCAAGATGTGACCAGCCAGATGTACGTCCGGCTTTCATCACACATGTCCACTACATGTACATTGCTGCTGGGCTGTTTTGGATCTCCGGGCTGGTGGCTGTGTGTGTCAGTCTGTGCACATCACCCCCAGAAGAGGAGAATATCAAGCGGACCACAATCTGGGGCTTGAAAGAACTTAAGCGCCTTCCTGTGACTGGACGAGACGAGATGTACAAACTCACTAATGGCAGTGGCGACAGTGTTCTCAAGAAAGATGTTCCTGAAGACATCCAGAAGGAGAGATGTCTTGATGGGGCTGACATGAAACTCCTTATGCCCTCCTCTTGTGACCAAGATCCCATGGCCCCTAGCACAGAAGCATCCACACCGATGGAGCTGTATGCCAATGGTCATGCAAATCTTGTAAAACAGAAGAATCAAGGCAATGATGAAGAGAGCTGCCTTCAAGTGTTTGACTGGATTTGTTGTCACAAAGAGAAAACGTCTGATATCGAGCCCAAAGTCATTGGAGGAGATGAAGGAGCTGTACGTGAAATGCTTTATGAACCTCCTAAAATCAAGATCTTACTTAATGTAGGCCTGGTAATCGTCTGTTCACTGGGTGTTTTCATGTTTGTGTACTTCTCCTTGTAATATGTTGCTCTTGCACTACCTTAAGGCCTGTGTGAGAGACCGCATATTTATATGAACTATTTGTTACTACAAGCCATTTAGGGTCTGTAATATTTACAGTGTGGTTTATCTTTCTTTTTATAACTTCCTTTTAGCATTTTCACTTTGGCTCTGTTACATCTCCTTGAAAATATTCAACTCTTCTTTGTGGTATGTTGATGACCAAATGCGTTGTTGAAATGGTAGCTTTTTTATAGTTGGTTGAGCTAAGCTAATGAGAATATACTATTATTTTTTCCTTGGTGAATTTTGCCTTAATGTGTGCACTCCTCCAAACCGAAATGAGGTCAGTTTGTTTTTTTCTCAACAGACCATTCATATAATAGTACTTAAATGTGGAAGGAATTTGTCTTTTGTATATGCACTTGTAATTGTAAGCACTCTTAGGAATACCAAATTTCTAAAACTTGACCTCACTTGTAAATCTGTCACCTGCGTAACTGGAATAGTGTGTCCAAAGTTTTAATGTTAAATAGAAATTGTGAAAATAATGTTGTGCCATCTGATTAAACCTGGTACCTTGATGTACATTCCCAAATACAAGTATTTAGGTCCATTCATGTAAATTGTAACTGTAACTCTGTATGTAATTTGCTTTCATTTCTTTGTATTTATACCTCCTTTCATCCTTTCCAAAAAAAAAAAAACCAACACCAAAATGCCTTTTGTGCAGAGCATAAGACTGCTCTGTCTTCATTTTGGGAATTTAACAGTTAATGTGAAAAGACTTCCAAGATGTTTTCACTACAAAACAACGCTAACAACAACTATAAAACACAGACTGGTTATGTGGATGTTACTAAATGACCATCAGAACCGCCACAGAAAAGACTTGCTAACTAGAGAACACTATCATTAATGTGTTAATAACTGATTTCATAACTGATATTATGATTTCCCCAAAAGGGTCATTAAGACTAGGATGTCCAATTTTGCTGCGCAAAATAGTATCTTGTTCTTCTAAAAGAAGAATTTGATTGTGGCTGCAGTAACAGGCATTGCCTGTTTTTAATCTGCTGTTGAACGCACTATTTGTTCAGACAAAGGGGAACTGCTGGATGGCCTTGCTGAATATGAAATGTGCGGGATCTTTTAGACAGCTGTAACTTCTTTTTTAAGTACAAATTTACAATGTTGTGTTAATACCTCAAAAAGCCCTTAATTGTAATGAAATTTGAATTCAGAAGTTATGTCAAGAGTTATATGGAGAGGTGCAGGAGGAGAGTATTTTTTTTTTTAATAATTCCAAATAAAATTAGACTGGGATAAAGTCATTGGAGGGCTAATGTTTTGCATTGTAAATTAAATATATGTAAATCACTGTGTTTAAATCCATTTTTGTACAGATAATCTCTTTGTAAAAGAGGTACATTAATAAAAAATAAAATGTTCAGTGGAGATTTGTTCTTTTATATATATATTTTCCCCAAATTAATGGTTTGAATTCTTGTGATTCTTGAGAATGTTACTGAAGCGATTCCCATTTCTTTGCAGCTATCAGCTCATCTTGTTTTTATTTGTAGATGTATTCTCAATCTCAGAGTGAAAAATCACAGTCACATCACTGCTTAAGATGGAATGAAATAACTTAAAGGTAAATGTACAAAGTTTAGGAACTGTTGTGATTATCTGAGGCCTAATTAATTCAGATTAATTGTTCTTATCATCCAAACCTGACATGATCTCCTTGTAATTACAAAATAAAAGTTCAGTTTTCATGTGTTGCTTGTAGTAGACTTTATGCTCCAACAAAACATCTTTTTAGCACACAATGAACACTTGTATGCATATATGTCCTTTTTTTCTGGCAGTGCCATACTACTTGCTTAAGGGTGTGGAAGTGATTGTTGGTTTTGGATACACCACAGATTTTCAAACCAACACCCAAAGTTTTTAAATATTTATCCATGCATTTAATAGTGAAATTATTATTATTTTTTTTCCGAGTGCACTTATACAGTATGTTGTTTGTGTTTGATAATGTGAATTTTAATTGACTGTTACATTATTTCATTTATCATCACTCTGAGGTACTTTTTTAACACTGCCTTTCATAACAACAAAAGGGTTTTGTGTTTATTTGGTTTTGTTTGTTTTCAGTAGCTCATTTTGTTTGTATAATTTGTAATTGAATAGTGTATAGTTTCCACATATTTCTGTTGTGTACATTTATCACGATTCCTTGTGTTGCAGAAATCGAGTTCCATGAGTTAAAAAGAGTTTATTGCTTTCAATCTTTGATCTTATCATACGCAAATGATTTGTACATTGTACATTTGCTACTTTTATTATCAAAAGTTGTGGATGAATAAAAAGACATTCATTTGAGAAGAACAAACTGTATGAGCTTGGTTATTTGACATTAAATCTTACATATTGTGTCATTTACTTGCATGGTGTTGTTTTAATTCTTTAATTACTTTTGTTCTGTTCCAAACAATTGAGTAAAACACCACTGCATTTCTAAATGACAGTTTTACAGTCTTGTTTATCAGTCATTCATGGCTCCGTAATGTCTTGTAGAAATGATGATCCTGTCTTGTAATGCGGCATTGCAATAACACACCACCAAAATACTGCACAAAGTTATTTAGTCCTGTTGATTTTTCCCTAAATGATTATTCTGCATAAATATGACAATTCACCTACAATATAAAGGCAATTACTCTATATACACATATGCAGAGTATCAACCATTTGAATAATATACACGTTAGTTGTAAAGTCACTCAGTAGTGTATATTAGCAGAACTATATAGACACTAGTGGTCTATCAAATATAAATTTGTCTTTGAAAGAATATAAAATAAAGATTTCAGATTATGCATTGCTTTGAATTGAACTGTAAAGGAAAAAGTGATTTGCAGTGTGCCCCCCCCCCCCCCCCCACACACACACGCACACGCACACACAGAGCATGACAGTTTGTATCTGTGCACAGTAGTTTTCCACTGACAGCTTCCATTTATTTTGCATTCAGATTGCATGTTAGAAATGGAGGTGACTGAGTGGAAAACTTTGAGGATGAAAATGTGTAGGTGAATATAAATGTTTGGAGCTAACCTTCACCTTGCACCTTTGTTTGGCAAAGCCCTGCAGGTTATTAGGGTGTGTCAGTACTCTATTTGATGTTTCTAAGAAATATAAAAAACTCCCAAGAATTTGTTTTGACAATGTTCAAAATACATGAAAATCTAAAAATGCAGCGAGCTCTTCAAACTGAGCAGATGCAGTAGATCCTGTGGCTTGGTGTTATACATGCATGGAAATTCAACTGATGTCTAATGATTAATACTGGGCATTCTGATTGCATCCATTCATCAGGTGATATTTTACCTCTTCCATACCACTCAGCCTAACAGCATCTTATCAGATAGAGCTATTCTATATGAAAACTTATACCCTTTTATTTGCTCCACTGTTTAGTTAATGTTACTATGACCTCTTTTTCTATCTCTGTATTTCCTCCTGTGGCTGGTGCTGCTACTACAGACAGTGGAAAAGTACTGGCAAAACAATACTGTGGGCTGCTCTTTGTTCATTGTTGCAGCAGGAGCGCAACCGTGAAAAACAACAAATCTATTTCAGCATTTATTAAACATGGACATTTGGACTGACCACTTCATTTTTACAACTAAAGGTAATAGCTGTGTGAATTGCACTCATAGCAGAATACACTCCAGTTAATGACCAATTTAAATAAGAGAATGCACTTTGCATGCAAATAAGGTATAAGCAAGGGTGATTGTTAGTTCAGAAAGCATATTTTAAAGCATATTTTTACAGTCCAAGAGTGCACATCAATTAGGCCAAAAAAGCTCAATGTGGGTGCTCTACCACACAAAAATGAGAAAAAAAACATCAAAGTAGGCACACCACAGCTCCAAAGAGAGTGAGAAATATTTAATTGTGTTCTCACCACAGGTGACGTTTCAAGCTTAAACGCTCTTCATCAGACAATGAACATATATGACAAAATGTGCAAAATTACACCAAAGAAAATGCCAAAATGCAAGAATGCACAAAATGCAAAAAATACATCCAAAACAAAAAAGGCATTATATAACATGTGGTTAATCTTACCATCTTAATCACTATAATTATTAAAGATAAGGGTGCAAATCAAAATCTTCATTGAGACCATTAGGAAATAAAGCATTCAAAGTATAAATCTAATATGCTTCACGTTTTAAAAGTAGATTTTGAATATCACCCCCTCTTTGAGGTAATTTAATTGTTTTGATACCAATATATTGCAGAGTTGAAACCGAATGTTTAAACTTGTAAAAATGTTGTGCTACTGGACATTTAGGGTCATGGTGCCTAATTGCACATCTATGTTCAATACTTGTTTTAAGTTGTCTACTTATTTTCCCCACATAGCCCAGTCCACAAGGACAATGCAACATATAAATAACGTTGGTTGTTTTACACACTCAGGGAAAAAAAGGGTGGGGGGGGGGGTTTCTATTTTATTTTTTTACATAATGTGAAATGTTTTGCAGCTTTTTTTTAAGTGATACTCTGTTCATTTTTTAAGTCTTAATTGTAATCTGGAAAGATGCATTTACACTAAGAAATATTTTACTGTTCAACCACGTGTGTATTTGATATGTATTTGCATTTACTGACATTAAAATATCTGTTGGTTTCAGTTGTTGAATGTGCATGTTACTCAATAGGAAAATGGCCTTTAATAGTTCTTGAAGGAACATATTTGCCACAGTTAAGGTACAAATGGGCTTGTCACTGGGGTGGTACCTTAAAGGACAAGATTTGTACCTTTGATGAAGGTACAATATTGTACCAACAAGTTTTAAAAACGAAAAGGTACATTTTGGTTCCCCATGGTACAAATCATGTTCTTTAAGGTACAAATTGGAATGGTACAAATTTGTTCCTTTATATTAAGGTGCAATTCTGTACCCTTAAAAGGGACTGCCCCAGTGACAAGGGTCTGTACCTTCTTTGGTACAAAATTGGACCTTTTTTTCTGAGAGTGTACAAGAAATCGTTCCTCGGATCTTAAAAGTTTTACCAGAAGAGGGATGATGAAAAGTTTGCATTTTATACGTAAAATTACATTGTTGACAGTCACCACACTTGAAATTACCAAAAGTTATATGGCTCAAGAAATGTGTTGGTTGTGGAACGGACAGATCTTCCCTAACCAACATGAAACATACGGCGGCAGATTGAATTAAATGCTTGATTGAATACAAACTGTTCTTCAAACAGCCCACAAAATAGGGATGCAAAACTTGGAGCCATTTTAGAGCCAATGCTAACTCCAGAAATCTGCAAAAAGAAATCAGATCCAAACAAAAAATAGTTATGAGTAAGCACAAGTTTCACGAGATCAGTTAAACAAGCAGTATTAGGGACCCGATGAGCATGTTGATTTAAATAATACTCTGCTGATTGTAAACCCCCTTCAAAAGGGACATTGGTATATAAAGCTTCAACATCCATTGTGACTAAAAGCCCGGAAGTCGAAGGTAATTGTGCAGCTCAAATAAATTCAATAAAGTCCATTGTATCTCTGATGTAAGAAGGCAAAGAACAAACTACAGGTTGCAAGAAAAAATCTATGAACGCAGAAATTTTCTCAGACAAAGAGCCAATGGCTGACACAATTGGTCTACCAGGAGGAACATCTTTATAAGCCTTATGAATTTTGTGCAGCGTATATAAGACAGGTGTTATTAGATGTTCAACCCACACAAACTCAAACTCAGATTTGGTAATACAGCCATGCTCTAACAGTTGTTTCAAAGAGTCATAAACTGATGTTTTAAATGAGGTTACTGAGAGAAAATTCTCATAAAAAGTAGTAACAGAAAGTTGTCTTTGTATCTCTGCCTCATAAGCATGTCTATCCAATATAACAACGGCCCCTCCTTTATCCGCATTTTGAATAACCACATCTTTATGAAGGGCTTCCAATTCATTTCTTTGCCCATCTGTTAGATTATGCAAAAGTTTGAACTGCCTTTTGTGTTTCAATAATGATTCAACCTCATGTTCGATAAGTCTTCAATATGTGTCAAGAGAAGCATTCCTATTGATGGGAGGAACAAATGTAGAATTACCCCTAAAAGGGGTTTTGACTGTTTCTGTCTCACCATTATCACCCCAAAGCACTATTGAATGGCATCTGAGTACCAGCATCTCCATTTTAACAACTATAAAAAAAATTATTTAGGTCTTAATTTTTGGTCATTAACGCATTTTTCTGTGTTGTGATAAACTCAGCACATGTACGTTATTTAATTTTTCTTTTCCCGGATTTTAAGTTTTTATTTATGGGAAATAACAAACTACCGTTAGACTTTGGTCTTTTAAAAGATATTGACATTTTGATGGAACAAACTTTTTTTTTCTTTCTAGTTTTTCTAGTTATGAGGAAATTTACTTCATAAATCAAAACTGATACTACAGTTTGGGCAAATAGGTTTGGGCAACATATTATTGTGGTATTGTCTTTATTTGCAAATAAAAAAATCTAACAACCAAGACACTGAGGTATGATTCACCATAAAATGCAAATGATAACTCAAACATTTGATTATGAAATGACTTTTACTTAACAGCATGTCTTTAATGTTAGTGAGAACATTTTCAAGCATGTCATTCTTGTATCATCCACAATTCCTATTTAATTTATTTGAAAACACATGGATATAATTTATATAATTTATAATTTCTTATATATATATATCTTTTATAACATTTGGAACCTTAATATACACGCACACACACACACACACACACAAAAAAACTCTGAAAAAAGGCAAAAAAAATGCAATAAAGAAAAAAACTCCAAAAAAAATCAATAAGTTTTTATGGATTTCTTTCTTTCTTTCTTAAAGGGAAAAAAAATCTTATGGATTTCTTTCTTTCTATTCTTAATTTTTTTTCTTTCTTTTCTCTTTCTTTCTTTTCTTTCTCTTTCTTTCTTTTTTTCTCTTTCTTTCTCTTTCTTTCTTTCTTTTTTTCTCTCTTTCTTTCTTTCTTTCTTTCTTTTTACAGTGTATTTATTTTTCTGTATATATATCAACTTGTGTAAATACTGTAACATTATGAAAAACTTTTTTCATCATGCTTGTGTTTATATTATAAGCCAGTTAACTGAATCATATAATGTGAACAATTCCTCAAAGATAACATCCCTGTCAAGCCTTAGGTAATGTAGTAATGTAAACCTGTCACAAGCAATCACACACCAGGGAAGAGACACACGGAAAACAGCATTGTTCAGTATCTCATATGATGAATCATACTGTTCTCCACCATAACCCACAGCAAAACAAACACGGATGCCACACATTCCCAAAATTCAATATAGATGGCTGGTTAAATGGTTCCACTGTGCAGGAGATTCCTCAACTAATGAAATCATTCCACAAAAAGGCATCTGAATGGAAAAGGGATATATTTATGGATGCTGGGTTAATCAAGAGGCTTTAGGAGTGAGTTCAGGCCTGTGGAAACTGACCTCAGAGGAGCCACACTGATGCTCCGTCATCAGAGGACCAAACCGGTTTTTCACAAGGTGCTGAACACATATTTAACTACTGAACGCTTCTGAAATTACTATTTGAATCAACAGTAGTAAAGATGGATCATCTTACATCTGCTCTTGCTTCCTGTATAACTGATGATCAGCCCTTGGCCAGTCATTACCATTAGTTCTCCATCTCATGCTGCTGTTTTTCTGCTCCAGTACTTTGGAATGTTACATTGCTCCACACCCCTCAGGTCAATGTATTGTGTTACATATTAAATTGCCTTTTTGATTCTAATCATTAGCTGTCTTTTTAAGGTCCGTGTCCTCCAATGAATAATGCAGCTGCATGCACCTTCTAGTTATCTTTAGTGAAACATTATGTACTGTAATTAAAGATATTTCTAAAACAAAGTAAATGTAAAGAAGAGTTTAGCACTGCCTTGCAATAAAAAAAATAAAAACCTTTCATTGCAATTTTTTAGTTTGCTTTAGTGTGCCGGGTGGGTGGGTGGGTGGTGGGGGGGGGGGGGGGGGGTTGGTTAGAGGTTGGCTTTGGGGGGGTAAAGAAGTTGTCACCAGTCTAATGATAGAAACTGGCTGAGGCTGAGGCATTATGACACTAGAAGGGACAGACTTAATGGAAAAGTACCATGCTGTCTTTTCTGAGAAATCCAAAATAATATATAGTATAGTATACCTTGGTACAACAATAAAAGTATTAGCATCTAACCAGAATCTAAATATAAAAAATATAGTTTATAAATAAATGATTGTTAAGTACAAATGAGAGTAATAGAAGCTATCATTATGGTTCAGAATAGTACAGTACCAGAATGTATAAAGCAATAAGGTTCTAACTGGAACTTTTATTTTTAATATATTTGACATTCTGAGGAGAATACTATGGTGGCCACCGTGGAATACCTGAGTTAACACAAACAGGACATAACAGCTCCATTAATATCAGTGCATCATTAAATCAGGTACTCAGGCAAACATACATGCAAATGACATGGCTTAAAAATTAACTGTAATTTGTAACAACCTCTGACTTTAAGGAATAGTAATGAAGTAATGTATCTCAGAAATAATGTATCTCCTCAATGCAATCCTTTTTTGTTACAATATACTGAAATAAAGTAACACAACATAACGTAACCTCTATCATAAAACAGCAAATTACTTGCAGAGAAGCATTGTTTTGCTAATTATGTGAGTTGTACTATGGCCCTGTTTTACTGGATAGATTAATTTGATGGTTTGGAGGGTATACTGGTGTACCCCATGCTTACATGTGAAATGCGATGCTTCTCAGTGGTATAGCACATCTCACATACTTGTATTCTTCTGCATTTTTAAACATTTCATGCTCCAGTGGAAAGTCAGAAATTTCCATCACCTCTCTCTCTCTCTCTCTCTCTCTCTCTCTCTCTCTCTCTCTCTCTCTCTCTCTCTCTCTCTCTCACTCCATTTCTCATATTTTTCTCATGTCCTTGAGTATGTCTTAAAGGAACAACATCATACCTTTTCTGTGCTGGAAAGAGAGGAAATATAGTGTGTATCTGAGACATGCTTTATACTGTATCCAAAAAGATTACTCATCTGTCCAAACTCATTAAATAATTAATTTAACTAGTACTTTTATGAGTACATATTCATTTGTCATTCAAATGTGATTCAAAATCATTCACAGAGCATCACTTGGTTCAAATCTGGAACTGAAATGAACCAAGAGAGAAAATATGACATTATGTAAAGTAAAGAGAGGCGATTTGAGAGGTTGTTCAGTGCTGCCAGTAATGTAGACGCTTTAAGAAAAAAATCCCCAGCATTCCAAAGCAGTACTGTTAGGTATGCTAAATTGCTTTAAATGTCAATACAGACCAATGCAGAAAAACACACTCAGCGTTTCAGCTAAATGTTTACATTTGCTTTGTGAAAGTGAAATGTAAAAAAACCATGGAGAATTGGGTTGCACTGCAATTTCTGAATGGCTTTATTGTTTCAAATCTTCAAATCTTTTGTGTGATAAATTGAAAGGAACAATACACGTGTAACTGGAAATAAGCATTCATGAATGTAAACATAAAAAAGTTGGGAAATTCTGGGGTGTGGATTTTCATTCACATTTCATTCACTTTAAAAACACATAAAAGGAACGTCCTTTCTTTTAACCCCAAATTATGGAAACAAAATGGAACTGAATTCAATAAAGCTAGGATATGATTTACTGTAAATGTGTCTGGCCATAGGACACGCATGCCATCTAGTGGTTTCATTTAGCAACTTTAAATTGAACAAATATTAGAACAGAGAACAATGAACAAGTTTTTCTCTCTCTAGTGTTTTTTCTTTCTGTTTTCCATTGTGATGGCTGATTGGCTAAAAATCTTAAAGCCTCCACCTGTACAACTCGTACAAATGGCACGACTAAAATCCTTAAGAACTAACACCAAGTTCAAGCATAGCCTAAACCAACGGCCTAGTGAGAAAAACATTTACAGTGTAATCTGCTAACTGTGATGCTTGTTTATATTGTTTGTGAAATACTAAGCAATGGGAACATTAGACAGTTATTCGACAGGAATCCTTGAGACAGCTGGTCCTAATTTGGGCATGAGCATTGCTGGCTCATTTCTGTGACAACAAACTCTATTTAAAGTCAAACAGACTTCAAAGTTTCAGTTATAATATGTGATTTTGATTTAAACGTAACAAGTGTGAGGAATGGAGACAAAAGAACATTTATAGAAAAGCCTATGGGCATAATTTGATTACTTATTAATTAATTGATTATTTTATTTAATTGATTTATTTTTAAAATGAAATATTTTAAAAAATTTATTTATATAAAAATCCAAAAAATCCAATTAGGAAAAAATCCAATTTAAAAAGATTAAACACACATAGTATAACGCAAGTTTAATGGTGCTCTTGTGTCAAATTGTCTGTTTTCAGAGAAGCCGTGAAAGACAGTCTGGACTTCAACTAGACCTCTTTACCCCCAGTTCTAATAACTGATTGTACATGTTACACTATACAAAAGTGATTTTTCGAGTTTGTAAATATAAAACAAATATTACTGGAATATGATTGTTTTACAAGAAATTCATCTTGTGTTGTGTAGTTATTGCTAATTCTTTGTAATTAAATATGAAATTTACTAGGAATTTCTGAGTGAAAATTAAATTTACTAGGAATTTCTGAGTGAAAATTGTTTCTACAATTTTATAGTGTATTTGACAAACAGCCACATGTCCTGTATGGGAATAATGTGAGGGTTCCTGCCTCCTTTAGGGAATCCCCAGTTTTAAGACTTTTGGCAACCTTTTTGTCCAAATGGCTTTCCCCACAGCCTCAAAACACCAATCACCAAAACACAACAGCAAATGTACATTGTGAGCTTAACTTGCCTGGAGAGACATTCCTAAACTAAAAAAAAAAAAAAAAAAAAAAACCACACACACACACACCACACACACACACACACACACACACACACACACCCACACACACAACACACACCACACACACCACACACACCACACACCCACACACACACACAAACACACACACACACACACACACACAGAGGTGTCCGGTTACAGTACAGTACACTACTTTGCACAATTGACTTTGTCATTAAACAGTAAGCTGTTTTCCATCTTGCACAAACATAAAACATACAGGAAAGAGTTGCATTTCTCTTTTTTACACCTGTTTTATGTTGCAGTGAAGTCTTCATAAATCACTCCTTTCCCTTCTCAGCCATCAAATGTCATTAGCTGAGGTCTAATCACTCTTCTATAGTGCTCTTGTCCCTTTGCTGTCCAACTGGGGTATTTTTTTTAGCTCTGAAACAACTGGGCTTCCTAAAAAAGGGTTAGAGGAACACTGCTATGTAAGGTATCCCTGCCTGGCTCTCTCCCATCCTATTACCAGCACAATCCACCGGCCACTCGTTGTCTCTAGCCAGGAGAGAAGGCAGAGAGTCAAGGGTTTTGCCTGAAGAAAGCTGAATTTTTAGAAAACTTTTAGGTAAACCCTCGGAAAGAGGGCGGTGGAAGAAGGCCTGGACAGTTTCCACTATCATTATTTCTGTTATCAGCTCTTGACTTATTTTTTCTATTTCTCCAACCACACTACTTGACCAGAGCTCTCTTAAAACCTAGTGGAAAGCTGCATGAAGAGCCACCGTTTTCTTTTTGGAAAGGTCTTAAGTTACTAGTATAGACCATGCAGACCACCTGGGATTTCCCTGCTGCTTGCCTCTCTGGGCCTCTCTACCCTGGGCCTGGCACTGAGAAAGGCCTAGAATTCCCGCGTTTATGATGGCAAAGATCGTGTCCTGGACATAAATGAGAAAAACTACCGCAAGCCCTGAAGAAATACGACATGCTGCTGTTCTGTTCTACCATGCTCCTCCGCCCAACTGCAAAAGAGCTGCAGAAACAGTTACAAATGGACTGAATTTAGTGCTGGAGGTAAGAGAGGACAAAACAAGAGTGAGAATGTAGAGTGTAAGGATATAAGACTGAAAGGATTTCAGAAGAGTGGAGTTTTTGAAAGGGGGCAGTAAACTTGATTACTATGTTTTAAATAATTACAAATATTCAGTATTCAATATGAAATTTTGGAGTAAGGTGGGTTTGCATGTAATAATAAATTATAAATGTAACAGAATATAGGTTAAAATAATTTTTTTTGCATGTCCTATGTAATAGCAGTTTAGAGGCCCACAGGCCTGGCAGCTCACTGACATGCCTATCTTCATATCCCCTTTTCAGTTCTGTAATTATCTGGATTAAAAAAGTGGAAATCATCAGTCACCATGTTAATCAGGCACTTCATGTTCAAGGACACCTGTTTCTAAGGGGCCTTCTGAATGGTCGGCAGTAGAGAATTGGCTTTTAAAAATTCAGCCATTTAAAAACTACTCGCATCACAATGAAACCAGAACACTGAGGGTATTTTATGGAACAAGAACACTTTCTAAAATGATTACATAAGTGTGGCCTCCTTAAGTCTAAATTCATGGCTCACCGGTTCACATCTAGACAACCAATGCCCAGTTGTTGGGGAAACTGGGATGTTACTCCATGTACTTCTAATTTTCACTGAAACCATGGCATGCCCACACGCACCCCTCAGGTCAAATGATATTGTGGTTACATATTAATTGACACTTTTGATTCTAATTTCATTAGCTTTCTTTTTAAGGTCCGTGATCCTCCAAATGAATAATGCAGCTGCATGCACCTTCTAGTTATCTTTAGTGAAACATTATGTACTGTAATTAAAGATATTTCTAAAACAAGTAAATGTAAAGAAGAGTTTAGCACTGCCTTGCAATAAAAAATAAAAACCTTTCATTGCAATTTTTTAGTTTGCTTTAGTGTGTGGGTGGGTGGGTGGTGGGGGGGGTGGGGTTTTGTTAGAGGTTGGCTTTGGGGGGTTAAAAGAAGTTGTCACCATCTAATGATAGAAAACTGGGCTGAGGCTGAGGCATATGGCATTAACACTAGAAGGACAGACAGACTTAATGGAAAAGTACCATGCTGTCTTTTCTGAGAAATCCAAAATAATATATAGTATAGTATACCTTGGTACAACAATAAAAGTATTAGCATCTAACCAGAATCTAAATATAAAAAATATAGTTTATAAATAAATGATTGTTAAGTACAAATGAGAGTAATAGAAGCTATCCATTATGGTTCAGAATAGTACAGTACCCAGAATGTATCACAGCATAAGGTTCTAGACTGGTAACTCTTTTATTTTTAATATATTTGACATTCTGAGGAGAATACTATGGTGGCCACCGTGGAATACCTGAGTTAACACAAACAGGACATAACAGCTCCATTAATATCAGCACAACAAAATCAGGTACTCAGGCAAACATACATGCAAATGACATGGCTGCTTAAAAATTAACTGTAATTGGTACCAACCTCTGACTTTAAGGAATAGTAATGAAGTAATGTATCTCAGAAATAATGTATCTCCTCAATGCAATCCTTTTTTGTTACAATATACTGAAATAAAGTAACACAACATAACGTAACCTCTATCATAAAACAGCAAATTACTTGCAGAGAAGCATTGTTTTGCTAATTATGTGAGTTGTACTATGGCCCTGTTTTACTGGATAGATTAATTTGATGGTTGGAGGTATACTGGTGTACCCATGCTTACATGTGAAATGCGATGCAGTGTATAGCACATCTCACATACTTGTATTCTTCTGCATTTTTAAACATTTCATGCTCCAGTGGAAAGTCAGAAATTTCCATCACCTCTCTCTCTCTCTCTCTCGCTCCTCTCTCTCTCTCTCCTCTCTCATCTCTCTCTCTCACTCCATTTCTCATATTTTTCTCATGTCCTTGAGTATGTCTTAAAGGAACAACATCATACTTTTCTGTGCTGGAAAAGAGAGGAAATATAGTGTGTATCTGAGACATGCTTTATACTGTATCCAAAAAGATTACTCATCTGTCCAAACTCATTAAATAATTAATTTAACTAGTACTTTTATGAGTACATATTCATTTGTCATTCAAATGTGATTCAAAATCATTCACAGAGCATCACTTGGTTCAAATCTGGAACTGAAATGACCAAGAGAGAAAAGTATGACATTATGTAAAGTAAAGAGAGGCGATTTGAGAGGTTGTTCAGTGCTGCCAGTAATGTAGACGCTTTAAGAAAAAAATCCCCAGCATTCCAAAGCAGTACTGTTAGGTATGCTAAATTGCTTTAAATGTCAATACAGACCAATGCAGAAAACACTCAGCGTTCAGCTAAATGTTTACATTGCTTTGTGAAATGTAGAAACCATGGAGAATTGGGTTGCACTGCAATTTCTGAATGGCTTTATTGTTTCAAATCTTCAAATCTTTTGTGTGATAAATTGAAAGGAACAATACACGTGTAACTGGAAATAAGCATTCATGAATGTAAACATAAAAAATTGGGAAATTCTGGGGTGTGATTTTCATTCACATTTCATTCACTTTAAAACACATAAAAGGAACGTCCTTTCTTTTAACCCCAAATTATGGAAACAAAATGGAACTGAATTCAATAAAGCTAGGATATGATTTACTGTAAATGTGTCTGGCATAGGACACGCATGCCATCTAGTGGTTTCATTTAGCAACTTAAATTGAACAAATATAGAACAGAGAACAATGAACAAGTTCTCTCTCTAGTGTTTTCTTTCTGTTTTCCATTGTGATGGCTGATTGGCTAAATCTTAAAGCCTCCACCTGTACAACTCGTCACAAATGGCACGACTAAAATCCTTAAGAACTAACACCAAGTTCAAGCATAGCCTAAACCAACGGCCTAGTGAGAAAAACATTTACAGTGTAATCTGCTAACTGTGATGCTTGTTATATTGTTGTGAATACTAAGCAATGGAACATTAGACAGTTATTCGACAGGAATCCTTGAGACAGCTGGTCCTAATTTGGGCATGAGCATTGCTGGCTCATTTCTGTGACAACAAACTCTATTTAAAGTCAAACAGACTTCAAAGTTTCAGTTATAATATGTGATTTTGATTTAAACGTAACAAGTGTGAGGAATGGAGACAAAAGAACATTTATAGAAGCCTATGGGCATAATTTGATTACTTATTAATTAATTGATTATTTATTTAATTGATTTATTTTTTATGAAATAATTTATTTATTTATATAAAAATCCAAAATCCAATTAGAAAAATCCAATTTAAAAAGATTAAACACACATAGTATAACGCAAGTTTAATGGGTCTCTTTGTCAATTGTCTGTTTTCAGAGAAGCGTGAAAGACAGTCTGACTTCAACTAGACCTCTTACAGTTCTAATAACTGATTGTACATGTACACTATACAAAAGTGATTTTTCGAGTTGTAAATAAAACAAATATTACTGGAATATGTTTTACAAGAAAATGCTATTTCAGTCTTTCTACTTCAAAAACTGACCTTTAATTTTGTGTCTTTGTAATTATTTGAGAAATTTACTAGGAATTTCTGAGTGAAAATTGTTTCTACAATTTTATAGTGTATTTGACAAACAGCCACATGTCCTGTATGGGAATAATGTGAGGGTTCCTGCCTCCTTTAGGGATCCCAGTTAAGACTTTTGGCAACTTTTTGTCCAAATGGCTTTCCACAGCTCAAAACACCAATCACCAAACACAACAGCAAATGTACATTGTGAGCTTAACTTGCCTGGAGAGACATTCCTAAACTAAAAAAAAAAAAAAAAAAAAAAGCACTGATTCCAAAAAACACACACACACACACACACACACACACACACACACACACACACACACACACACACACACACACACACACACACACACACACACACACACACACACACACACACACACACACACACACACACAGAGGTGTCCGGTTACAGTACAGTACACTACTTTGCACAATGACTTTGTCATTAACAGTAAGCTGTTTTCCATCTTGCACACATAAACATACAGGAAAGAGTGCATTTCTCTTTTTTACACCTGTTTTATGTTGCAGTGAAGTCTTCATATCACTCCTTTCCCTTCTCAGCATCAAATGTCATTAGCTGAGGTCTAATCACTCTTCTATAGTGCTCTTGTCCCTTTGCTGTCCAACTGGGGTATTTTTAGCTCTGAAACAACTGGGCTTCTAAAAAAGGGTTAGAGGAACACTGCTATGTAAGGTATCCTGCCTGCTCTCTCCCATCCTATTACCAGCACAATCCACCGGCCACTCGTTGTCTCTAGCCAGGAGAGAAGGCAGAGAGTCAAGGGTTTGCCTGAAGAAAGCTGAATTTTTAGAAAACTTTTAGGTAAACCCTCGGAAAGAGCGGTGGAAGAAGGCCTGGACAGTTTCCACTATCATTATTTCTGTTATCAGCTCTTGACTTATTTTCTATTTCTCACACTACTTGACCAGAGCTCTCTTAAACCTAGTGGAGCTGCATGAAGAGCCACCGTTTCTTTTTGGAAAGGTCTTAAGTTACTAGTATAGACCATGCAGACCACCTGGATCCTGCTGCTTGCCTCTCTGGGCCTCTCTACCCTGGCTGGCACTGAGAAAGGCCTAGAATTCCCGCGTTATGATGGCAAAGATCGTGTCCTGGACATAAATGAGAAAAACTACCGCAAAGCCCTGAAGAAATACGACATGCTGTGTCTGTTCTACCACGCTCCTCCGCCAACTGCAAAAGAGCTGCAGAAACAGTTACAAATGACTGAATTAGTGCTGGAGGTAAGAGAGGACAAAACAAGAGTGAATGTAGAGTGTAAGATATAAGACTGAAAGGATTTCAGAGAGTGGAGTTTTTGAAAGGGGGCAGTAAACTTGATTACTATGTTTTTAAATAATTACAAATATTCAGTATTCAATATGAAATTTTGGAGTAAGTGGGTTGCATGTAATAATAAATATAAATGTAACAGAATATAGGTTAAAATAATTTTTTTTGCATGTCCTATGTAATAGCAGTTTAGAGGCCCACAGGCTGCAGCTCACTGACATGCCTATCTTCATATCCCCTTTTCAGTTCTGTAATTATCTGGATTAAAAAAGTGGAAATCATCAGTCACCATGTTAATCAGGCACTTCATGTTCAGGACACCTGTTTCTAAGGGCCTTCTGAATGTCGGCAGTAGAGAATTGGCTTTTAAAATTCAGCCATTTAAACTACTCGCATCACAATGAAACCAGAACACTGAGGGTATTTATGGAACAAGAACACTTCTAAAATGATTACATAAGTGTGGCCTCCTTAAGTCTAAATTCATGGCTCACAGGTTCACATCTAGACAACAATGCCAGTGTGACTGGATGTACTCCATGTACTTCTAATTTTCACTGAAACATGCATACATTTATGTATATAAATAGGTTATATATATTTTATTAGTTACTTTAATTTAGTTTTTTTTTTAATTGAACACACACACAAAGAAACAAACAAATAAATACATAAAATGCTGTTACAGTACTAATCATGATTTGTTTTTCCACAGTTAGCTGCTCAAGTATTAGAGGAAAAGGATATTGGCTTCGGAATCGTTGACTCCCAAAAAGATGCTAAGGTTGCCAAGAAACTAGAAAATTCGTGAAACATATTGTAAAATATAAAAACAACAATGAAATCATTAAAAACAAAATTAACAAAAAAAACACAAAAAATTACAGAAAAAATCCGAATAAACTAATTAAAAAAACTAATTTTTAAAAAAATGTTTAACAATTATTTTGGCTATAAATGTCTAACAATTATATTGTTATTATAAATGTATTTATGGAATTTACAGGCCCCGTGAAGTATTAAGATAAGATGTCAAACATTTTAAACACTTTTCAGCCATCTGTCTTCATTGCATCTTAGTCCAGGATAAGCATTGCCTTAAAACATCTCCTAAAATCCTCAGTAAATATCCCAGTAAAACAAATTTTAGAACAACATCAATGACTTTTGGGAGATTTGCACGAATGGATGCCAATAAACTGTACAGTGTACGTTTTACTGCAATGATGAATGTCCATATGTTTCATTGGAAGGTTTGCATGAGGAAGGTAGCATGACCGTGTGATTGATTCTTGTTTTAAGGAGGACGTGTGTGGATTGATTGAATTTGATGGCCTGCTCGCTGCAGACACTCTTGTGGAATTCCTTCTGGATGTAAAGAATCTGTATTTATCATAAATCTAGACATCTAATTGTTGTAGTGCTTTTATATGTCATTTCAACTTTCTGCCACCCTCTCTCCCTCATTCTTTAGCTGATGGAAGATCCAGTTGAGATAATTGACAATGCTCAGGAGTTGCGAGCTTTTGACCGTATGGAAGAAGACATCAAACTCATTGGTTTCTTCAAAAGTCGTGACTCTGAACGTATGTATGTGTGTGCAGACTATGAGCGACAATTATATCCTTCAGCTGCGGTTATCTGATCTCTGCACTTTCAAAACACATACCTACATAGTATGCAATAAATTAATACCATGCAATAAATGTTAACACATTCATTTTTAAATATCTGTACATTCCAGTTATGCTTTTTAAATGCACAATGAAACCTTATAAGCTCTCTTGAGCATTGTAGGGCTACTACTCTTTCAAGCTATAGTTGACATTTAGAGGTCATTTATTTCAAGTCACCACTCTGGAAGGCTACAAAAATAAAGGTTCCAGTTATGATCAAAAGGGAATTTACATTTTTTGATGCAGTTGCCTTTTAGTAAACAAACAAATAAATGCTTGTTCATTTTAATTTTCTCTCATTTCCTCAGATTATCTTGCATTCCAGGAGGCAGCTGAACAGTTTCAGCCTTTTATCAAATTTTTTGCCACCTTTGAGAAATCTGTGAGTATTGCATTTTTTATATTCTGTTTATGTTCAGAAGATCTTCAGGCTATCATTGTGCCATTATTGTCTTTTGGGGACTGGAGAATTCTCTTAAAACCACTGATGGTAGATTTTAATTGTTGCATTTCAGGTTGCAAAAGAGCTGACTCTGAAGATGAATGAGGTGGACTTCTATGAGCCCTTCATGGAGGAGCCAGTCACCATTTCAGACAAACCACACTCAGAGGAAGAGCTGGTGGCCTTCATAGCCGAACACAGACGGTAATCAGCAAAAGCTAATCTAATGATATTCTGAAGGTTGGATAGACAGATATGTGATACTGATCTTACAGTACATACTGATGGTATCTGTTGACCTCCACAGACCAACTCTAAGAAAGCTCAGGGCAGAAGACATGTTTGAGACCTGGGTGAGCAATAGTTTTTAAAAGAAAATTTTATGGAATTGTATGATAGTTATATTTTATATGACTATAATCATTCATTGCACAACTATCTGAAAAACTTTCAATCTGGTGGTCAGATACTTACAGTACTAATACCATCCATGGCAATGCTCTTATCAGTCTGCTCATGTAATAAGTGGAATAGTGAAAGTCAGCTTTATCCCAAAAAGAGGAATACCTGTGGATATCATAAAGCATTGACACACTAAAATAATTGCTTTTTTTTTTTTTTTGCAGGAGGATGATTTGAATGGAATTCATATTGTAGCCTTTGCAGAAGAGGAGGACCCTGGTATGTATAATTTCAGGGCATCTCTTCATTCATTATGAACCCAAATTATATTCATTTAGTGTGAGCATCATCAAAAGGACTTGACCTTGAATATGGTTTTCAGATGGTTTTGAATTCTTGGAGATTTTGAAGGAGGTGGCCAGAGACAACACACACAATCCAGACTTGAGTATTGTGTGGATCGACCCAGACAACTTCCCACTGGTGACTAAAACAAGTCTGGATAGATGCATGACGATATATTGTGTCATTACTGCTGTGATGTGAAATGGATGACAAAAATTGAAATAAAAATTTGTTTCTTTTCTTAGCTCATTCCTTACTGGGAGAAGACCTTCAAGGTTGACCTCTTCAGACCACAGATTGGTGTAGTTAATGTTACAGATGTAAGTGCTTTACTTTCATTTTTAACCCAGTCTGCAGAATTCATTATGAAAGCCCACTTTCTCATACTTATTGGTCCCACTGTTATGTCCTCTATGACAGGCGGACAGTGTCTGGTTGGAGATACCTGATGATGATGAGTTGCCATCACCCGAAGAGCTGGAAAA
The DNA here is from genome assembly GCF_018340385.1 of Cyprinus carpio. NCBI lineage: Eukaryota > Metazoa > Chordata > Actinopteri > Cypriniformes > Cyprinidae > Cyprinus > Cyprinus carpio. Next base: position 18,943,765 of record NC_056580.1, on the reverse strand, counting down.
CTGGATAGAAGATGTGCTCTCTGGAAAAGTGAATACAGAGGATGATGATGATGACGAAAAAGAACATTAAAATCAAAATCAATATCATTACAAAGATGACGATGATGATGATGACGACGATGATGATGATGACGACCATGGTGGTGATGACGATGATGATGACGATGATGATGACGATGATGAATGATTCATATACTGTGAACTTAAAGCAAATCTGCTGAAAGAATTTGTCTTTTACAGCAAAATCATTTTGTACATTTTGTACATCAGTGGATAAACTGCAGTGTTCTTAATGGTAAACTGAAATTATACACGTCAAAATGACTCTTATTTATATAGGTGAAAATCATTTATTTTAATCCCTTCTAAACTGGAAATTGATAAAGGGATTCAAATGAAACACTGTGGTGTAATTTTGTCACAGCATTATATATATGTACATTTTCTACTGTAATCAATTACACAAGACAATAAAACTTTACAACTGGGAAGGAAAGCGTGTTCCTATTTAACCATGTAAGGCCTTATGGGGTTTCATATCTATACGATTTGACACAGAACAGACAGTGACCTGGGTGGTTAGAGTCCTTGATGATTTTTGCAGTTCTGAATCATCATTTCCTCAGCAGTCGCAGATGCTACAGCCATTGTATGGCTTTATTCACCTGAGCTTGTGTGTACAGTCCAGTTCAGGTTTTGAGAGATGTGTACTCCAAGGTATTTAAAGCTGCTCACCCTCTCCATGAGGGTCCCGTCAATCATGAGTGAGTGAATGAATGAATGATTGAATGAATGAATTAGGAATTTATATAGCGTTTTATTATGTACTACTGTATACCCAAAGTGCTTTACAATCATATCAGTGGTCTCTTCTCATCCACCACAATGCATACACTCACCATACACTAGCTATAGATGGAGAGGAGAGAGAGTGATAAGTTCAGTTCAGTGGACGGGGATTATTAGGAGGCCATGATTGATAAGGGTAATATGGATGGGCAGTAGGTCTGCTGCTATCTCTTTCTGAAGTCTACAGTCAGCTCCTTGGTTTCCCATTGTTGGAGATGAAGCCCAGAACCACCATGTCATCAGCAAGTTTGCCAATAGAAGTGGTCAGATGTGTAGAGAGAGTAGAGCAGGGGACTCAGGACACAATCCTGTGAGGCTGGAGATGAACTACCCTCACTACCTGCATGGGGTCTGCCTGTGAGGATGTGGGTAAAGGAAGAGAGCAGGACATGAGTGATAGCATCCTCAGTAGACCTGTTGTGACGGTAGGCAAACTGAAGAGGGTCTATGGGAATGGGGATGGATTTGTTTCATAATTTGTTTTCAAGACCTTCATAAACAGTGACATTGGGGCAAGTGGTCAAAATAAGTTTCTTTAAATTGCTTCTGTGTAAACAATGTTTATTGTGTCAAGATTATTGTCATTGTGAATAAAGTCGGACGATCAGTAATTAATTACAAACGAATCAACACTCAAGGTATGTTTTATTATAGTAATTTAAAAGGGTTGCTCAAATATTTAATGCAGTAGTATTTAATTCAATTTATTGTCACAAATTATTTTTTACACTGCATTCTTAATAAGCTATGATAATGACATATAGGGTGTATTTTAATCAAACTTTTCTTCTATCTATGCCAGAGAATTGCATAAGAATTGCACAATACTAATTGTCTTTTTGTATCTACATAGTAAAACAAACAAAAAAACGAACATCACAATACCTAATGCCATTCTAATAACCATATTAATACCAAATACGCATAATTTTAAATACACCAGGTTTTGTTTTTGATTTTTGCTACCAACAATTATAAAAGAATGTTCCTTTCCTTTAAAATGGTGTGCTGTCACCCTACAAGAATAATAATTATATATAGAATATTTGATTCAATATAATTATATATTTATATATGCGCTATATATATATGTCTTGGTGGGTTTTCACAGTTAGCTATGTCTTAAGTGAACATTAGAAAATGCTGGATAAGTATACACAGTCAGTATATTATATCTTCATTAATATGTTTAATGCAGGATTAATAAGCTTATATTTTACATACACAGATCATTGTGTTAAAAATGATGCACACACACAAAAAAAAAAAAAAAAAAATACAAAATAACAACTAATACCAAAAACATGTAAAAATGGTAGAAATCAAACAAAAAAATTGTAAATGTAGAATGAAGACCAAAAAGAAGCAAGGGGGACTTCCAATCTCATAGTTTGCTGATGGGGTGGATTCATTTAAAGGACAGCGAAATGGAAGGGCAGCCGGGGTCCTTTAAATTAATTTACCCATGAGCAAGATGAAGGGTGAAGATTCTAGCAAGATGACAGATTTGAATTCTCATAAAATGCAGTGAGATTATTTTTAGGGGATATTGAGGATTGGAATGAGCTTTTTAAGAGATGTTTTGTTGAATAAAAATGCACAGTACACAATCTTCTAGCCTAGAATGCGACAGTATAGCATTCTATATGAAGCACAGACTTTATTAGTCACAAAATACAAACGTTTTGTTAAAAAAAAAAAAATCCATTATACACAATCTTCCAGCCTAAAAATGAAATCATTATGTACATTAACAATACTTTTAGACAAATATAATGTGATTTAATGAAAACTTATATGAGTGGTGGACTGTCAGGCAAACAGTGTTTGATTGATGATGATGATATCGATGATGATAACGACAACAACAACGATATTCAGATACTGTAAACCTCAAACAAATCTGCTGAAAGAACTTTTCTATGTCTTTTACATTTCCATTTATTATAATCAACTCTATACTGGAAATTTTTAAAGGGATTCAAATGAAGTATATCACCCTACTACACATTTTCTACCATAATCACACATTTACAATAACAAAACTTTACAACTGGTTAGAAAAGTGTGGTCATATTTAATTATGTAAGGCCTTATGGGGTTTCATATTTATACAATTTGACAGGACATTTGACAGATTTGATTAGTCAAATCCGCAGCAAAATATATTCTGATCTAAATTCTGATTATGAATTTAGCAATGATCGATGAACTTATTAGAAAATCCAGCGAACAGTGCCTGTTTAAGAATTTGCATATAAGTATTATTTGATCATTTATTAAAATAATCAGATATTTTTATGTAGTTAGATTAAGACTTAAGGTTGGGTTGACAGGTGTGTCAGTTTAGAATGCATTGTGAAAATATTTACTCTCTTACTCAAACTGTTTAAGTCAATATAAACAGGTTTAAATTGCTTCTATACAAACAATGGTTCTATGTGGAAAGTATTACCATTGTGGATAAAGGCTGATGATCAGTAATCAAAATCTGTGAGTGTTTAAAAATACATTAATTAGTAATAAAAAAAACAATTATTGTTGTTCAAATATTTAATACAGTAGTGTTTAATTCAATTTGCTGTGACAAATTAGTCTTGACACTGCAGTGTCAATAAGCTCATGATAATGACATGTAGAGGTGTATTTAAAAAAAAATTGCATATATATATATATATATATATATATATATTTACACACAGTGGTTATAGAAAACAATCACATCTCCTTTAAAATAATCACATTTTGTTGCTTTGCAGCCTGAAATGAAGAAAGAGAAAGTTTTTGTTTTATCCAACTGTATTTATTTAGTGCAACTTAAAACATCCAAGTGAAAGATATAACACCAACATGTCAGAAAGAAAAAAAAAACTGAGTTGTAAAAAGGATCACCCCCTCCTTAAAATGACTTGTAAACTCAATCAGGTGTAGTTAATCACCTTCTCAGTTGCACACAAAGCCATTTGGCATTCAACTGTGATCAGCTGTGATCATTTTGATTAGCTCAGCATGAAAATAGATTTCCTGGAGTATTTCAGTCCTTGGTAGTGTAACCGAAGTGAACAATCAGCTATGGGTGGCAAGACACTGTCAAAAGATCTCCGGGATTAAAGGATTAGTTCACTTTCAAATTAAAATTTCCTGATAATTTATTCACCCCCATGTCATCCAAGATGTTCGTGTCTTTCTGTCTTCAGTTGAAAAGGAAATTAAGATTTTTGAGGAAAACATCAGAATTTTTGTCCATATAGTGGACTTCAACAGTTACCAAATGGTTGAAGGTCGAAATTGCAGTTTCAGTGCAGCTTCAAAGGACTCTACACGATCCCAGCCGAGGGATAAGGGTCTTATCTAGCCAAACCATCAGTAATTTTCTTTAAAAAAGTTTATTATTTATATACTTTTTAACCACAAATGCTCGTCTTGCTTTAGCTCTGCTTTTGCATGCAAGTCTTCATGTATTACGTAATCCTGTTGGAAAGGTCATGCACAGTTAGCTCTTTGTCTGTGTACTCCAGTTCAGAAAGGTAGGGTAGCGTGAAAAATTCAATCTCATTTTATCCTCCAACTTCAAAATTGACCGACATTGTTGCTTTTTTTCTGTTGTTGTTTTTTTTGGCAAAGGGTGTTTGATTTTCTTTGCACGTTTGCTTTGTAAACACTGGGTCTGTGCTTCTGCCTACATCACACGTGACCTTTCCAACATGATGCGTAAAGTCGAGCTGGTGCACAACTAGCATTTGTGTTTATAAAGCATATACATTGTTTTTTTATTTTTTATTTTATTTTTAGAAAATGACTTGTCGTTTTGCTATCTAAGACCCTTATTTCTCGTCTGGCATGAACAAGGACATGAACATCTCAGATGACATGGGGTGAATAAATTATCAGGAAATGTTTATTCTGAAAGTGGACTAATCCTTTCAGTTGTGGTCAGGCAAGTCAGGAGATGGATACTAGAAAAAATTCAAAGACTTTATAAATGCCCAGAAGCGCAGTGAAGTCTATTATTAAAAAGTGGAAGGTATTTGGTACACCACAGACCCTCCCTGGATCAGGATGTCGCTCTAAACTGGATGAAAGCGCCAGGCGGAAACTGTTTAGAGAGGTGACCAAGAGGCCTACAGCAACTCTGAAGCAGCTGCAGGAATTTATGAGAAAGAGTGGTCATTGTGTGCATGTGACAATATCACAAATTCTCCACAAATGTGGCTTGTATTGGATGGAGCGTTGCAAGAAAAAAGCCAAAATCTGCTAACAGACAGCAAAACTAAGCACACAGTAGTTGAAAGAGAAGAAGGTGAATATCCTTGCATAGTCTAGTCAGAGCCCAGACTTAAACCCCATGAAAATCTGTGAAATGAACTGAAGACTGCAGTCCACAAATGTACAACATAAAATTAAAATTAACGCAAAGAAGATCTGCAAAGAAGAGTCAGCAAATATAGGAAAGTCCAGATGTGCAAAGTTAGTAGAGACAGAGACGTATCCCAACAGACTAAAAGCTGTAGTTGTATCAAAGATTATTTCTTTTTGTCGATGTATTGAAATTTATTTGTCATTGTACATATTCTTTTTGTTTATTTTTCTAATATGCTTCAACTTCATTTTTTTATTTCTGTTTTTTCCTTAATTAGCTGCCCATTGGTCTGTATATGCCCTTGGTTAATTAACTAATCATGCTCTCTGCTAGTTAGCCAATCACTGCAGCCATGTACTAATGGGTCCTGATTTATAAATGCCTGTAATGATGCACAGTAGAGAGAGACTCTGATCCTATTGCGTGTTTGTGTGGTGTATGTGTATACATGAGCAATGTAAGGTTGTTTATATTGTGTATTTTTGACTTTGTAAACTTAGTATGGTTTATTTGATTTAACCTCTTGTATTTTTGTTCTTGTTTTAGAGACCACATACCCTTTTTATCTGTGCAAGGCCTTTTTTGGTGGATAAATAAAGTGGTCGTATGGCATTGTATTACTGGACTCTGCATTTTTGTCGACATTCCTGCTGTACTCAAGCCAGCCATTCCCTAAATCCTAAACTCCTTTACAGTAGTTAAAGCAAAAAGGTGGTCCAACAAAATAACACAAGGGGGTGGTCTTTTTTTTTTTTTTTTTTTTTTTTTTTTTTTTTTTTTTCTCTGACATGTTGGTGTTATATCTTTCACTTAGATGTTATGTGTCTCTTCATTTCAGGCTGCAACGCAACAAAATGTGATTTATTTTATATATAAACATATACCCACTATGTTTTTAAAGTTTAAACGAAAGTATTATGCAATCATTTAAGACATTTCTCTTTATATAGAACCCTATGGGTGTACAGAACCCCACTGAATCCCACCCCAAGAGTATACTACATGCTATAATGCATTATAATAACCATATTCTTAAATCTTGCTGCACAATGTTGTACATGATTTTGGTCCACACTACAAATGATTTTTCAATGCTTTTTTTATTGATTTGAAGACCAATTTGAAAAGAACAACAGTTTTTGTAAAGATAAGATTAGAACATGTAAATGTAGTACAATCAAGTAACTGTGGAGCAGGATGACTGTAGATCTCACAGGTCTTTAGCACAAACATAGCTCAGGGAAGTTGAACAGGCTGCATCATTCCAACGGTTAGCTGTGGGGTGGAAACAGGAGTTATTCTGATCATTATAGTGTGGTAGAAACAAAATAAAATATGTTCAACTTAAGGCATTTTTGACAAATGAGCCATTGTGTTATTGTATGATATGAAAATATAGAATTCTAAGTTAAAATGAAACAAAACACTGCATTCTTACAGCTCCAGTTGAGCTCCCCGCAATTCTCAGTACCCAGATTGTTAGGTTCTCCGGAGCCCCAGTAGGTAAAGTCGTAGGGAGTTCCATCACTCCACACCCACTGTCCTTCCTAAAGAGCAAAGACAGTTATTATAAGAGTGCACTACTGTTCTCAGACTCCATAAAAAAGGAAATTTAGCTTGGCTCTGAAGAAGTCAAACCATCTCATTACAAACTTTAGAGATTTCAGTCTAGACAAACAAACTTTAGGCCACACAACTTTACTTACTTGTACACCATCTTGACAACCAATCCAACAACGTGTGGAAGAAGAAGGCAACAGACTCAGCAGAAAATCCTGTTCCGCTTTACTGTGCACAGATGCGAGATTGGCATCCAGACTTTGGCAATTTCTCTAAAGAGACACATTGTTATTGTCAATACAAAATCTAATCTTCTAATCAGTCTTGTCTGATTGATTATTTACTCGGCATAAGTTTTCAGTCAATTTTATTTGCAGAAAAGGAATTTTTTCTTTTAAAATAATAAAAATCATCTTAACACTTTACCTCACATACTATCAAACAAACATACCAATATAACAACTAGTACCACATGACACCAAAATATTACCAACAAAAGGGGCATTTTTCAACTATTTCAACTGTATAACAATTGTATGTTATGCAAATATTAGTCAATGGAATATCTTATTTCCTCCTATTCCTCTCCAAAAGGCTACAAAACATCAGAGATTTGGCAAACAAACTTTTAAAATGGATTAACAAGGGTTTGTACAAATAAATGCTTTGGTTACCTTCTGCATTCCCCATGGAGAACACAATAAAAACAAGCAGCAGACTTCTCAGCATTGCCATGATGAACCTGAAAATTAATAAGCAGGAAAATTAAATGTCTGCATTAAAATACTGCATACTTTGGATTCTCAATGTATTTTAAAAACTTAAATACTTTAAGAAGAAACGTTTTTCAGTAGGTCTGTAAGCCAAAAACTCACCTTGATTTTCAGATCGTTGCCTTCAGAATCTTAGAAGATGATTTTGTGAAGTTCCAGAAAGAGCCCTGCTTTTATACTTTACTTGATGTCAAGTTTATATAAGTCACAAGGATGACACAGGATGTCGTTGTTTGATCTGTGGACTTGAGTACACATAAAATAAAAATCAAATATGGGAGAATGGGGTAAGACGAGCCTGTCCAAAAATACAACATTAGCCTAATTAAATATTTGAAAATAATATTTGAAACGTGTTAGAAATATATTAATAGTTAAATATTAGTCCCCAATCTTGTGAGAAGATATGAAGGACAAGGCGAGAGAAAAAAAAAACAACCTTTTGTCAGGTGATTTCACACTCATGAGACTCAAAGTGCATTATGGGTAATAAGTACCAGGTCTATTGAGATATTGCAGAATATAGTGCAGCCATGTAGACTGCATCATTCACAAACCTGTTTGCTCTGTACGCGAACTAAAGAGGATCCAGCAAGGCTCCAGTGATGTCTTTCAGATAGGCCAAGACCAGTCTCTCAAACGACTTTATGACCAAAGATGTGAGAGTGACAAGTTTGTAGTCGTTAAGACCAGTGATCTTGGATTTTTTGGGGACTGGAATGATAGTGGAGTGTTTGAAGCAGCAAAGAAGTTCACACTGCTCCAGTGATCTGTTGAAGATCTGTGTGAAGCACAGGCTTTTAAACTGGCAGGCAAAACACCATCTGGGCCTAAAGCTTTCTTAGTCTTCTGTTTTCTGAAGACCTGCTTCACATCCTCTGTGCATGGTTGAATGGTGGGAAAAGGAGGGAGGGGGGTTGCAGGAGGGGTAGGTGTATGTTTGAAGTATGATCAGAGTGGGTGTAGGGTGTGAGACTGAGGCTACTTTTACATACAATGATGTAGTCAAAAAAAGTTTTTCCCTTGCGTTTTTAAAAAGTTTCACGTATACACGACAATGCTTTCAAAACGATTCCTGTTTACACAAATTCCTCGAAAACAGCCAAAAATGCTGTAGTACATATGCCAGGCCAAAAGCTGACGCTGTCACCTTGTTAGTAAACAACACCTGAAGGAAAATGACGATTATATGATGTATATGATGCGTCTCCACTGTTGGTTGAAATATCCACACTTTGCTGAAGAAGCGTTAGCAAACTCTTGAGCAGCAACAACAGTACCATATACTCTGCCATTGTTGTGTATGTTTGTTCGCGCTTGCCTTTAAAATCAGCATGTACTGCGCATGTCTACATAGCTTACACATACAGCGCACACACATGATGTTACCGTTTAAAAAAATTCCAGTATTGGTTGTTTACACGGAAATGATAACAGTGTCGTTTCCAAAAACTTGCACTTTGAAACCCGTTTTCAAAAATATGTTTTCAGTCTCCAAAACGCCGTTGTCATGTAAACGAACAGGCAAAATGCATAAAAAGTTTCTGTTTTTGGCTGAAAACATTGTGGTGTAAACGGCCCCTGAGTTTTTCAAACCAGCAGTAAAACACATTCAAATGTTTGAAATGATCATGATATCAAAAATAATTATTGATTGCTTATTAATATGATAATGTTAAGTCACGTTTCAGTGAATATTAGTGTGTGTTTGTCTCAGAGTTGCAGGTGATTTGCTGATGGGCATGGTTTGCACCTGAATTGGATTATGGTGCTTTATAAGGGACTGAGCCAAATAGACATACAGTAGCACGCGTTATTGTTTGTTGGTGCCTCTTGAGACCTCCGACGAGCTGCCTGGATGTGAGGATGACGGAGGATCAAAGTGGCCATAGGTATCCCATCTTGACCATCTACCCTCTGTAGTTTTCGTTGGTTGTGTTGTCATTGGTTGTACTTACATTCATTTTCTGACATACTGACATACATTTACACTGATATAACTAATTTCACGCTTATTTCTTTAGTTAAATAAATATTGTCAAGCTGCAGTTGCGTGTGGCTTCTGACTTATTTTGTTATGGTTTGGTTATAAATGTAAAAATCTGAAATCTAGTTTTGCGTATAAGTATGAATTAATATTTATTAAGCATTTATAACATGTGAGTTAAAAATGGCTTACTATTTGGCAGGTATTGCATTAAAATCACCCTTTTTATTCATGCATTTACAACTGCTTATCAATGATTTATAATGCATTTGTAAATGAGCTATTAGTCATTTATGAACACCTTTATTAACCCTTTACAAAGGGAACCTGTAAAGTGTTACCAAGTTTGTTTCTGCTGTTTTTTCACTTGGCCTTCTTTTTTTTATTTCTGTTGCCACTTTATATGTTAAAGGGATAATTCACCCCTAAAAAGAAAGGTCATACAGCTTTAGAACAACACCGTGGTGAGTAAATAAAACCTGAATTTTAATTTTGGGGAGAATTACACATTTAAGTTTACATTAACCCAATTCCCAAAAATGTTGCCAAAGAATAATTTTTTTGTCCAGGTTGGTATTCGATTTCCCTCTAAACTAATGCAAATTATCTTAACTATCTGATTAAAAAAAAGAAGAAAAGAAAAAGAAATTAAGGTGGTAGAGTAGGATGGGAATGACATCGGCAAGACAGTAAGAGCAAAATAAATTGTGACTTAACTCACTGCTGTGTGGTGTGGTCTGTTTGTACAACAAAAGGAAACAGATCTGACAAAATGTGTTCACAGGAAAACCAGCAAGACCAACAAAACTTTATTTATGCTAGCATCGATCCATGACAGTCAGTGATAATGGAGATAATATTATTTGTTAAAGTCAACATTTAAAGCCGATTTTACTTATTTAAATATTTCTTCAATATTTGCATAATGGTCTTGCATGCACTTTGCTGGTGACTAGATTCTGTAGCTGACTCCTCAGGAGGACACAGTCCTGAAGACTTCTTCACTGCAGTCGAACCTCTCTCCTTGAAGTTCTTGATGATCCAGTAAATGGTTCTTTCAGGTGCAATATTCTTTGTAGCAATTTCCTTGCATCTGAGGCCATTTTGATGCAAAGCAATGATGGATGCACGTGTTTCTTTGGAGGTAACCATTGCTAACAAGAACACAATGATTGGAAGCGCTTCTTCCCTTCTTTTATAGCAATCAGTCTGCTCTTACAATCTAATAAGTATGATAGTGATTTCACCTGACTAGTACTCATGTGTTGCTGATATGTTTAGTCAAATAATGTTAGCTATCAAAAACTAATTACATTATTTTTTTTTTGAAAAGTTAATTTTTTTTTTTTTTGAAAAGTTAATTTTTTTGGCCAATGAAGTTTTTAGCAATTATTTAAAATGCATCTGATCACTCTACACAATCATCTAGAAACTATGTGAATGAACACCACTACAGCTTAAGCAGCAAAGTTTGCAAAACACAACATTTACGTTACTGCCAAAACTTTTGGCCATGACTGTATATCCTGTATTTGGTCCAAGTGTTCAAGTGACCATGAAGACCACAAGTGTGTGTAGAACTTTTCATTACCTGATGGGACACACTTATAGTGTACAAAAATGCAAGTGTTTAAATTTTTAGAGTGTAGATGATTTCAGCAGAGTGCCTGGTGTTTTCATCTGGCTAAAAACGCTTTGGTGGACACACTGCCTTCTACTGTTTTTGGTAAAAATGAAAAAAGGTTACGTTGTGAATTGCAGTATATGAAGTTGCAGTTGTAAAATATTTCATTTAATTTATTTATTTTACTAGTTTGAGGTGGAAACGGGCTTCCATGGTTAATGTAAGATAAATTTAGGTTTTATAACTCAACATCTACTATCACGGTACTATTCTTTAGACTAGAGTCTAGATTATGCCACTGCAGTGACATCTAGTGTCCCAGTGAAACATCACAATAATATTATTTGTCAAGTCAAATCACTCTTATTGTCACATCACCACAGCACATTTGCCTTGGTGATTGAAATTTTTGGGAGCGTGCTCCAGAAATTGCAGAAACAATTTACATATAACCATACAGACTTCAACAGATGACAATGTGCAATATGCACATACATATAGTCAAGTAAGACATACTTACAGTTAGCACTACACATTATACACTATAAACAGTATGTTCACATTCTACATTACGTAGACATATATACACATAAAATATGCTAAGGTGCAACAGATTATACATGAACTGGATACACAAAATGTCATGGATGTGCATTGGATGGTATCCAGTGGTAGCAGGTAGATTATTGTATATGATTATTGTAAATGCAGTGTGTATGTATAGTCTAGTGTTGAACTGTTAAAGTTAAAGTGCAGTGTGTGGTATACCATATTGTGGGAGTATGCTGTAGGGTGTATTAATTTTGATTGTTCATTAGTCTGATAGCCTGAGGGAAAAAGCTACCCCTCAGTTGGCTAGTGTGGGATCGGATGCTGTGGAGACGTCTTCCTAAGAGAGCAGTCTGTGGGACGGGTGGCTGGGGTCACTGATGATCCTCCGGGCTTTCCTTATGCACCACCTGGTGTAGATGTCCTGGAGGGAGGAAGCTCACCTCCTACAATGTGGCGGGCAGTTTGCACGACCCTTTGCAGAGTTTTGCTCTTGCCAGCAGTGCTGTTTCCAAACCAGGCAGTGATGCAGCCCGTCAGGATGCTCTCTAGTGCAGGTGTAGAATGTTCTGAGGATGCTGGGGCTCATTCCAAACTTCCTCAGGCGTCTCAGGAAGAAGAGGCATTGATGTGCCTTTTCAGCACTGCATCAGTGTGTGTAGACCATGTGAGATCCTCACTGATGTTAACGCCAATGAATTTAAAGCTGTTTACCCGCTTCACAGGTGTCTTGTCGATGGTGATGGGTGTGTTCTCTGCTCTGTCTCCTGAAATCCACCACCAACTCCTTGGTCTTGTCGATGTTGAGTGAGAGATGGTTCTCCTGACACCATGTTCTAAAGGTCTGAGTGATCAAGTTGTTAAGTTGTTAAGTTTTCTTAAAACATAAAAGGCCTGCTTTTGACTGGATTCTGTACTGACACTGTATCCTACACTCTCAGAAATAAAGGTACAAAAGCTGTCACTGGGGTGGTCCCTTTTCAAAAGGTACATGTTTGTACCTAAATGGTCCATTTTGGTACCTTAAAGGTACATATTAGTACTTAAAGTGTACATATTAGAACCTAATAGGAACAAAACTGTACCGTTTGAAAAGGTACTGCCCCCAGTGACAGCTTTATTTCTGAGAGTGTACGTGGAGACATGATGAACAAACAAGTGAAAAACCTGTCTATTGCATATGAATCAGTTTTGTTCTTTTGCTGTCTTTAAATGATTTTAAGACATATCTACAACATTTGTAATTACAGTATCTACATTTAGTTAACTGATGAAAGCAAACTTATAGGTCCCCTGAGTCACTTTCACCAATAGTGTAGCTGGACTGCTGAAAAAAGGTCAAATCAGTCAAGGTTTAATTCCAGTCAAATCTAAACAATCCATTGCAATGCAATTCAACTGTCCAAAATAATTGTATAGTTTTATACCCACAGTGGAAATTATGATTTAAGATTACAGTAATGAAAAATATATTCACACGCAGAGGTGAACACAAAATGACTGTAATTTACATATATAAATAAATATATACATATAGATATGCGGCCAATGCATTTAATGCATTAATCATTTTAACATGTTACTTTTTCCATAACTAATATGTATTATAATATATATATAGTAATATAAAGTTATATAGAGAGATAGAGTGTGTTTATATTTTATGAATTACACAGCTCATAAACATACTTCATTGCAAGAAAACATTTGAAATAACCTGTTAAACATAAAATTATTATGCAATTATTTAATACATTTCTCCTTACATAGAACCTTTTTGGCATAAAGCATTCTTTTTTTAAGTATACTGAGAAACACCTTGATAATTATAATATTATTTGTCAATGTCAATATTTGCAAAGGCTTTCTATGACAGATAATAATTGATCCGAACGCTTTTGAAGAAAAAAAAGTTTTGAAGAATGTTTTTGAAGAACTAAATGCATAATGGAATACACAAGTGGAAAATATGATTCATTATTCAAAAATATGTTTCATGATTCATTTGATTCACAGTTTGATTAAAAAGTCAAATTGTTTGAACCACAAAATATTATTGACAGACACACCCTCTGACTAATTAATTCAATCCACCACAAAAAAAACCAACACCTCAGTAACTGTCAACAGAAATCATATTTCCATATACACACATGAACAGGAAACCTGATCATTAAATAACAATGAAATATGATACTGTAAATACGAAAACATATATTTGATCACTTCTCTAAATCAGAAATGTCCTATCCGACTCCGGATCCTGGATCCTGCCAGAAGATATCAGTTTTTGGTATATAGTATCCACCTTATTTTTCAACTCAGAATTAAGCTGTGTTCTGTGAACGTGTGAGACTTCCGATTCATTAGCAGCTGTAGAGAAATAATGAGAAGAATAACAAAGTGCAGTTAACAACTGTTTGCGCTACAAACACGTGTGTTTATATTAAGACAATATATTCAAATAGTATGGTCAGAAACATCAGTTTGCAATATCAAGCAGCAAAATGACTGATTTGTACATCTAGAAATAGCTGGAAGTGGATGACACCGGAAGCTGTAAACAATAAGGTGACATTATTCTATTCAACCATCGATCATCAAAAGGAAATTTATAAGTGTAAAAACATTAACAAATGACTTTCAACATTCCACGAATAACCCTAAAAATTAGATTATTTCCACAACAATAGCATGCATGTGTTAAATATCACTGTGGTAATATGTTTGTATTATGTAACATACATTGCCTTAATCAAAAATTAATTAATATTAAGAATGAGTGATAATACTTTTAAGTGATTGAACTGTCATTTTAACAGCTGCTTTAGAAACATTACAATAAACACCACTGATTCAAAGTGAAAAGTATCAGTATTTAATATCAGTATATTTTCAAAGACATCGATACCAAATAAGTAGCTTGTATCAATACTGCATTATTAATGTGTCCATCCCTACTTCTGGTTTGTATTTCCACAGCATGAAGGTATATCTTACCTTCTTGGATTAGGTATGATGAAGAAATAAGCGACAAAACTATCTACTGCACATAAATCTGTTTTGTCCTTCTGCTGTCTTTAAATGTTTTTAACACATACCCACAAAATCTGTAATTAGCTACATTTAGTACACTGATGAAAGCAAACTTATAGGCCCTCTGAGTCACTTTTACCAATGGTGTAGTTGAAACATTTCAGGTATACGTGGACTTCTGAAAAAAAAAAACAGGTCTGATCAATCAAGCTTTAACTTGACAAGATGTCAACAATGGATCCTTCAGACAGCTTGCTAAAATAATAGCACTGCTGTTCGCTTAGTGATAATTTGTAATATGTGCTTTAAAGAATTGTTACCTAGCTGGTTTCAGTCAGCTCTTATGGCTCTAGTTGAAATGACAGAATTGACATTATATATTTAGGACAGAAACTAAACTGAAACTAAAAATAAAAAAAAACCAATACAAACACACACACAATAAAAATAAAATGTCAAAAAGAAAAATGAAATTCATACTTTGGTGAGAAAAATTGGGTTGCTCAAATATTAATCAGGAAACACTATGCCCTGTGCATCATTTCATCTAAACAGTTTAATGCAAGTGACAATGCAATTCTCAAAAATGATTTTATATTTTTATATCCACAGTGGAAATTATGGCAATTACAGTAATAAATCATAAATTCACAAGCAGAGGTGTACAAAAAAATTATTGTAAACTACATACACTAATAAATAAATACATGTACATTTTTAATACATGATGAAATATTCCAGACACACACACACACACATATATGTATATATATATAAATATATATATATATATACACACACACACACACACACACACACACACACACACACACACACACACACACACACACATACATACAGATATATGGGTAACTGAAGAAGATAACAAATTCCAATTTAAAAGTGACTAAGAATTCACCACAAATCATAACATGTTTTTGCTGAACATATGATGAAAATACATGCCCAATACTTTTGTCCAACATTAAGTATTATACAGTCAAAAAATTGGCACAGGATGTCCTGGTTTTGATCTTTGACCAGTCTTACCAGAAAACGTTTCACCAGAAAACACTTTTGTGCCTCTTTTGTTCAGTTTGTTTAATGCTCACAGAATCTGAGAGGATCTGTTGAATTTCTCTGATTCTCGAATACAAACAGGTTCTTCAGTAAAATAAATCTGCAATATTTCACTTTTATAAATGTAACATTAATAAATAATATTTGAAGCAGGTTTGTAGCTTGTTACGGGTTACGACATAGATTGTTTGATAATTCCTGACAAACAAAAGGGAATGGGTTTGTATGATCTGATAGGACAGAACTGACAATACACAATGGGAAAATAATATATGCTGTAACATAACTAAAAAAAAAATGTAGAAATAATATAAAACATACTTTTATTAGCATTAAATACAAAAAAAAAAAAAAATCATATGTAATCCCTAGTGGAAAACTTCACTAGAGCAGTACAAAAAAAGGCATGACAGGTTTATTTATTTATTTATTATTTTCTATTTTTGCTTCATAAGCAAAAAACATCAAGCTTGGACAAAAACGGTCAATAGCGAGGTTTATAAATGTGTTAGGCAGCATTAATGGGCTTATATTTTACAAACACATCATTGTTTTAAGGATGATACACACATTGAAAAAAAAATAAACATAAAAATACCTTATTCACAATTAGAGGCAAACTACAAATAACAATTTATTAATCACAAATGAAATGCTGTTTTTTTTTTTCCTCACAATATATTACCCATTTTTCTTCCAAACATATAAAAGTGGCAGAAATCAAACCATCCAACAGGCTGAAAATGATCATGTATGTTTGGTTATTATATTACTATAATGGCACTAACAAATCCAACTCTCTAACCAATGTTTCCGACCTTACTAGATCTCACAGAATCTCCGGTGTGCTCTGATCCTCATTTATGTTGTGGTCAACAGAAAAAAATAAATGTTTCGCCAACATAGATATCCTAAACAATATCTACTTGCCAAAACTTTACCCATGATGCCTCAGTCTGATGCTTATCACAGTACGTAATTAGCATCTGCTCTATGCAGAAACAAACATACAGACAAGCAGCACAAACACACCAGTCAGCACTAAGTAATTGGATACATACAGGACATGTATATATATATATATTTTTTTTTTTTGGGGGGGGGCGGGGATTCCCTCTTCTGTTCTTGTTAATAACAAATGTTGTATCAAAATACATCCATTATGTAAAATGCCATTTATAAACTGGAAAAGTGAAAAAGAATTCAAACAAAATAGTAGTAGTCCAAAATTTACAAGTGTACAAAACCAAACAGACAAAAGCAACTGAATCCATCAGACAGAGGTCTCCGACTGTAGCTGTAGTACAAACTTGTGGGACTTGGGATGGACGTACTCCTCAATGAGTTTGAGGTGAGGGATAGCTTTGCTGGTGACCACTAAGCTGAAGTCAGATGATTTGAGCTGGAATTCAGAGCCGTGACGGAGGGGACTGGTGACCGACGCTTCGCTGACCAGCGTCCAATGCCGGGTCTGCCAGCACTCTCTCGTGTACTGCAGTGTGGGCCCAGTCATCAGATAGCTCTCCAGAAATGCCTAGCAGGGAACAACACCACCCATATCTGTTCACTGATGTCTGCTAGTATTCTACAGTGATCTGACTTGATTAGAAGTTGTGTGTAATATTTGGGACTGGGAATGTGTTTTTTTCTTTTTTCAAGACCAAAAAGAACTAGATATGAATTTTTTGGTCATAGACTGCCAAGTAAATAACAGTGTCAAGGTCCATAAAAGGTATGAAAGTCGTCGTCAGAATACTCCATCTGCCATTAAACATGCAATCTGGGTCATATGAAGCGACGGGAACACTTTTTGTAAGCGAAGAAAACAAAAATAACGACTTTATTCAACAATTCCTTTGTCAACAGTCTCCTCTGTGTCACTCCATATCACCGTATGCTGTGTATGCTCTTCTGTGTCAGTCACGCCACAAGGATGCGCTGTTGTCTTTCAAATCAAAGCTTAATACATGTAGAAACAGTGCATCCTTGTGGCACAGATGACACAGAAGAGCATACACAGCATACGGTGATATGAAGAGACAAAGGAGACTGTTGACAAAGGAATTGTTGAATAAAGTCATTATTTTTGTTTTCATTGTTTACAAAAATTGTTCCCATCACTTCATATAACCCAGATTGCACGTCTGAAAGCAGATGGAATATTCTGACGATGACTTTCATACCTTTTATGGACCTTGACACTGCTATTTACAGGCCTCCCGGTTTTCATCCAAAATATCTTAAATTGTGTTCCAAAGACGAACAGAGCTTTTATGGGTTTGGAACGACATGGGGGTAAGTGATTAATGACAAAATGTTCATTTTGGGGTGGAGTATCCCTTTAATCTTAATGTAGACCTAAATATTTTTTGAGTGTGACTCCTGTTATGGGTGCTTGAATCAAATATATTTGAGGACATTTTTGATGTTGCCAAATGGAAGAAGTTTAGATTCATGTCACACACATTATGTTGTGTCTGTGTTTGTCTCACCTTTGGGGTCATGTTGTTTGTAATGCAGAATGCCAGGTGGGCCTGAATGCTGTCCATGCTGTGGCAGTGCTGCTGACGGGTGGTGCGCAGGTATTTCTGCAGTGCTCGAGCCATGGAGGGGAAGATGGCCTGCGCTGCCTCCCGTGGATCCATCTCATCTCCTGGCGGCTTCTTTTTCTCCTCCTCCTGCAGCCGTCTTACATGTGTGAATGCCTCCTCTACTGCCACTACCAGCCTAGAATGGAGAAATTTTGCATATTAAGCTGCAGGAGTTTTCATTGAAACCACAACTTTATTCTTTAATTGAATTGCATGCTCTGTATCACATACTTTGTTTTTCCACAAACTCTGTCCCTCTTACCGTGCTTTGCGCTTTCGGACTCTTCTGTCATGCTCTGCTTCCTCGTAGTACAGCTCATTGTGGCTGGTGTCTCTCTGTCGGGCAGCAGCTGCTATTTTAGCCCGAGACTGAGCGCTTGCAGCATCGCTACCAGCACCTGGAAAGAGAAATATTAGCATTATGGGACAGAACAGAAAGAATGCAATTCAATGAAAAAAATTCAATAAAATTTTTCATTCAAAAAAAAAAAAAAACAACCCTACAAATATCACCTTGACATTGTTCTATATTACAAGAAAGACAGATAGCTTTGCAGATTATCATGTAAATGTGTCATTTAACGGCAGTTATAATTACGATGATTAATAATTAATATAATTCACTAATCCTTTTTTTTTTTTTTTTTTTTTTTTTTTTTTTTTTACATTCATTGTCATTTTATAGTCAGGTTATTTCCTATCAGGCAGGTCATATACATTACTGTTCATAAGTTTGGGTTCTGTAAGATGTTTTTGCTTTGAAAGAAATAAAACTTTTATTCAGCACGGATGTATTTAATAGATTAAAGGGTCAGTCAAGACATTCATGTTCAAATTCAAAAGAATAATATTCCAAATAAATGCTGTTATTTTGAACTTCCTATTCATTAAATAATCCTAGTTTTCACAAAAAGTATTAAGCAGCACAACTGTTTTCAACATTTGTAATAATAAGAAATGCTTATGGAGCACCAAATCAGTGATTTAGAATAATTTCTGAAAGATCATGTGACACTGAAGACTGCAGTAATGGCTGCTGAAAATTCAGTTTTGCCATCACAGGAATAAATTACATTTTAAAATATATTAAAATGAAAAATGGTTATTTTAAATTAACAAACCCCAAACTTTTGAAAAGTATGGTTTATCTACTGCAAAAAGATCACTTGGCAGCCAATCACATCTTTATTTGGAATCAGGTTAAGATGATCACACATTATGCATATTAGCTCTTTGTGCATAATGTGGTGAACAGAATAATTTATGCATATTTATCCATATTCAGATCACAGATATAATTAATAATGCATGACAAGGGCACCATTACTCTCCTTGGTAGCAGGGCAGGTCTGTGATCTCTTCTGTAGCTCACTGAATCACCTTCAAAATCACATATACTGAAATTGGACCAACAAATCTTGAGACCACCCTTTCCTCAGTTGTTATTTGTGAATAACAACAAAGACAAAAATGTACATACACATAAAAATAAAGAGGAGGATCAAGAGGAACAAGATAATAAACTATTTTTACACAGACAAAAACATGTAGTTGAGTGTAGACTATTTCAGGGTTCTTTGAAACCTGGAAAAACAGAAATGTTGCATTTTTTTTTTTTTTTTTGGTGTGTGTTGGGGATTACTTCCTAGTAATGCATTATTAATACTCTGACAATCCGTGCAAAGCATAAAGAGCTACACACTGCTGATTTTCATATACATGCACACTCATACACACACATTCCTGGCCTGGTTCGATAGCCACAGGCACAAAGGAAGGTTTGAGTGCTTAAGGGGTACTCCTGATTCCAAGTATGCATCTCTGCATCATGGTGTATGTACATTTCTTGTGCTGATAGCACATCATAGATGTCAAACAAAGAGAGAGATTGGGTGTTTTTGAGATCTGGGGTGAGTAAGAATTATTGACTTTTTTGACAGATTTTTAGAGCATGGTAAGTGCAGAAATGAGTCTTCTTTTTTTGAATGAGTCTGTGACATTGTGCACAGTGTACAGTGACTGCATGCACAAGCAAATAACCAAGACATGTGGAGCACTCGACAATTCAGTGTCTCAGTGAAAGGATTTCTGAATGTATTACACAGTCTGAACTTACAATCCAAAAGATAGCTTTTCAGTTTGGCTTTAAACTCTGCAGAAAGAAACGTTACAGAAGATTCATTAGGTGTTGGTGGTGACTGATTGACACGGTTGCTGCATTAAAAGTGTGATGAGAGTTTTTTTTGAGAGTTTGTTTTGGTACGTCTACACACATTTAATACATTCAGAATAATATTACTTCACAGCTGAAGGGTTAAGTTGATTTAACCAGCTGTAAGATTTTATCCTCATACCAAGTATCAACCTTCTCAACTTGTCTCAGATGTTTCTATTAAAATTCCTCTTGAGGCATACAAATAGAAAAAACTGAGTCAATTGGTTATATATAGTGGAGAAGAGCAGGGTTGGTCAAATACAAAACAAAAACAATAAATAAATGAAATAATATACTTGAAATATATAATTAAAAAATAACAATGAGTCAAAATTGATTTTAGTTATAATGCTCTATATGTCATTTGTTATACATATTAATATACAAAGGTTAAAGGAATAGTTCACCCAAAAATGAAAATTTGTTTAAAATTGACTTAGCCTCAGGCTACCCAACATGTAGATTAGTTTGTTTCTTTATCAAAACAGATTTGGAGAAATGTGGCATTACATCACTTGCTCACCAATGGATCCAGTGCAGTGAATGGGTGCTGTCAGAATCAGAGTCTACTGATTACGACTGATAAAATCCATCACAATAATCCATGAGTCCAGCTGATCAATTAACATCTTCTGAAGCAAAAAGCTGCATGTTTGTAATAAACAAATCTATAATTAAGATGTTTTTAACTTCAAACTATTCCTTCTGGCTAAAATAGAACACTTCTATCCATAATACCGGTTTCTCTAGTAAAAAAAAAAAAAAAAGTCACCTCATCTGAATCAGGAGAGGAATATGCACAGATAAAGCACTGTTTACAAATGAAAACAGTCTATAACATTTCTAAATATGTCAATTGATTTTGTGAGAGGACAACAGTGTATGGAGTTTTTACTGGAGGAAGTATTATTAAGAATTATAAATGATTTTGGCCAGAATCGACAGTTTAAAGTTAAAACGCCTTAATGATGGGTTTGTTTTTTTAAAAAACACAAAGCTTTTCACTTCACAAGACATTAACTGATGGACTGAAGTCATGGGCATTACCTGTAGAATATTGTGATGTTTTTATCAGCTGTTTGGACATTCTGATGGCACCCATTCACTGCAGAAGATCCATTGGTGATCAAGTGATGTAATGCTAAATTTCTCCAAATCTGTTCCGATGAATTAACAAATTCATCTTAGATGCCATGAGGGTGAGTACATTTTTGTGTGAATTTTGATATTCCTTTAACATCAGTGAGTCAACCGAACAATGAATGTATTATGATTCAATGCATGCTTTAAAATGACATTTTAAATGAAATTCATAAAGTTGTACTGAGGTTTACCGATTATAAGGGTTAACATTTAATGTGGATAGCATTTCTCAGATTATCTCTTATAGCTGAGAAAGGTTCATGTTGAAAGCTGACATTTGATTGGCAGTTTGTGACACTGATCTTTTCTGATACTCTAGAGGAGACATGTTGCATTAGTTTTTCTCAGGACAATAATCTGCGAAGCAGCTCTCATTGCTGTCTAGGAGAAACATTTGAAATATTTAGGACATCTCAATTTTGATGCCTTTCCTATAGGCATTCCAAAATAATTTCAGAATTTTTGGAACAATAAGAGTCAGATCAGGAAATAGACAGTGATTTTACACAGATTAAACTCACCATCTACATTATAGACTTTTAGCCCAGCCAGATGTTTAGCTGCCCTGGACTTTGCAGCCGTCAGTAGGGCAGGGTTGTGAACTGAGAAATCCTTGTAATAGTGTTCAAGAATTACCAGGGCTGCCCGCTGAATGCTACACACACAGAGAGAGAGAGAGAGAGAGAGAGAGAGAAAGAGAGAGAGAGAGAGAGAGAATGATCAGCATTGTAAAAAAAAACAAAAAAACAACTTGTAATATGGGTTTGGGTGTCTATTTAAACACAGGAACAGACAATCCCATCATGTATTTCATTAAACAGAGTCAGATAATAATAGATTTCATTCTGTTTTGTGAGTGTGTGTGTGTGTGTGCTGTCACTTGACACTGCGGCAGCACTGGATCAAAAATGTTCAGCCAATGAAACAATGAGAGCTAGAACAAAGGAAAGCGATGGGCAGGAAAGAGGAAGGGAGAGGGGAAGCAACGCAAGGAAAAGTAGGGAGTGTCTGGAATGGAGTGATTAATGGACCTTTTTCCCTTGGCCCAGCCTCAACTCATTATTAATGCATTAAACAGTACACACACACGCATACAGTTTTGTGTATATAGACAAGCAAATATAATATCTCAGCAAAAAAACAGCTCATAATCAATGCAATTACAGAGACAAAACCTTTAATGTTCTGAAAAAAATATTTCCATGTTAATTTATACAGTTGGTTTGCAGATTTGATGTATAAAAACAATAAAATTATGTATAACATTTTAAAAATAAAGGATCTTCAATGATCCTTAGGTTTCAATGAACAAGCCACTTCTAATAAAAAAAAGAAAAAAAAAAACATTTTCACTGTCTATGCTTCTTTATTTGCTAAAAGGTTCCTTACTGCTTTCTAGATTCTTGAACACATCAATAAATAAATGGTTTTCTACAAAACTAGACCATAAAAATGATTTTCCAATGTTCTGTAGAAATTTTTAGTATTAGTTGGAACCTTTATTATGAAGTGTGACTAATGACTTACTTTTTCTATTTACTTTAAGTAACTAAGAGCATTTAACAGACCATTAAACGGCATATTGAACAGTGTTTGTTTTAATAAAAGTTTAGTCACTGTAATCAGCTGGCACCTGAGCTGTCCCAGGTTGTAGTGGTGAGTCTCTCCATCGGTGGAGCGCACGACACAGAGAGAAAAGCAGGGCTGCAGATGCCGGATCTCCAGCAGAACTACTGCCAGGTAATGGATGAACAGCAGAGCATCCACCAGTGATACTGCAAACTGCACTATGCCTTGGTAGTTCTCATCCTGTCAAGCACAGATAGTAAAGCAATAAGCCAAGGGAGACAAAATGACCTGCACTAAATTCAGGGATATTCTTCAAAGAAAAGGCATCCTGTTTTATCTTTATTTTTAGTGTTATAAAATAATTTAATAATGTATCAAATTATAACTTTTTTTAACAAGGAAGCTTTAAATTAATCAAAAGTGGCATTAAAGACATTTATGTTACAAAAGATTTATATTTAAAATAAAAGCCGTTCATTTTAACTTTCTGTTCATCAAAGAATCCTGAAAAAAATATATATCATGATTTTCAACATTGATAAAAATAAATGTTTATTGAGCACCAAATCAGCAGATTAGAATGATTTCTGAAGGATTGTGTGACACTGAAGACTGGAGTAATGGCTGCTGAAAACCCAGCTTTACTATCACAGGAATAAATTACATTTTAAAATATATCTAGATATTCTAGTAAATATAAATAGAAAGCTACTTTAAATTGTAATACGTTTTCACTATATTGCTGTTTGTGATCAAACTATTGCAGCCTAGGAGTAAAAAAACCCCTGCCGATTATTAAAGTAAAATAAAGTCCTTAATTGTAGGTTACACTATAAGTGAAGTGTGCAATTTCAGTGCCAGTAGTGTTAACAAATGAAATAGCAAAAATAATGATCCGTTTACAGGTGTGCATATCTGTGTATATTTTAATATGGCTTTGAACGTGGCTCATCAACAGCTGAAACAATCCACTTTATAAAAACTGAATTTACACAAACACAATTCAACAAATCTCACCATGTTTCTCTGGATTCTTCATGGTCCCTATATTTGCCCCTACCTGTGAATCCAAGATGCGCACACCAAAGAACAGCCAATAGGAAAGCAGCAGAAGGAGCGTGAGCAACCCCAGCAGGGCACGGAATACTGCTATCCTGGGCAGGGAGGCTCGTGCCGGTCGCACAAACAGCGCCCAGCCAGCCAGCAGCAGAATGAGGAGCTTGAAAGCCAGCGAGAGAAACAGCCCCTCACAGGCAGTACCACAAGCCTGCAGGCGCTCCGGCCACATCAGCTGTGGCAACACCAGGAAGGACAGTGGGGTGATCAGAACCAGCAGGCCCAGGACGAGGGCGAGGGCCAAAGGAAGGAAGCGTACACAGTTTAATTTCTCTACTGGACCTTCCGTCTCCTTCCCGAAGCCAGCCAAATCCTCTTGAGACAAGCTGTGGTCTGATGTTCCAGTGACCGCTGTGGTGGTTTCGCCCCAGTTGTCATCCTGTCAAGAGGTGGGAGGGGATCAGTGATATATCATACACATAAAAAATTCAACATACTTCTAAAAGCCCTGCTATCTCAGAGGCCCAACTCCCAAGCCCAGCACTCAGGATCGATATTACAGAAAAAGACATATTTACAGCTTCTGATTTGCCCTCTTTTCCATCCCTGCTGGTGAGATGACAAATCTGCTTCACAGCTAATTCAGACAGACAGTACGGAAATACCCAGGTCTCCCTCATCAGCATATATTAATGACAAATACCCCAAACCTACATACATCTGCATATAAATGAACATGAGAACTGAGAGACAGACTCACAACAAATGAGAACTTTCTAACTGCAGGACGTCTGAGGAAATGCCAGTAGAATGTGAAATGCAGTGCAGACTGGAATTCCATTACAGATAATTCTGCACCAAGGATGGTAATTCATCTGCAAATATTTATATATTTATTTATAGACTTGTTTGCTTATTTGTGCATCTATTTGTATGAATAGAAGCTGTATTTTGTATGGTAATGTAGTTTAGTGAATTTAATCTGAATTGAGAAAGTTTTCAATTCATGTAAATGAGAGCAATAATATTACCATAATAATAACAGACATAAAATACAGCTGCATGCAGCAATTACTGGGCCAACCATTGGCTATATTTATTAAGCTCAATTCAATGGGTTTAGGAACAACACTGCTGCAACTTTGCAATACAGCAGGCCTTGCATAACCTATTATTGTTAGATTCTCAAACCATGACGCACAGCTTCTGGGCCAAGGAAATAAAAAATAAGACAAATAACAAATACAATAACGGATATGCACATGCTGTATGTGATGAAAGAAAAGGGAGGGATTATTGAGAAGAATCAAAACTAAAATCTGATGGTTTCAGCTCAAGAAAGAAAAGAATTTCCCTTTTTGTTACACAGTTTAGAGTTTGTGCCAACACTTGTGCAAAAATAACTTTGGGGTCATCATCAGAAGTGAGGAAATGGCAGATGGAAAAGGTTAAAGAAGCAAAGTGCGTTTTAAAAGTTGTTGGAAACACAAACACGGATGGACATGAACTTTTTATTTAAAAAAAGAAAAAAATGGAGACCATTAGATGAAGTTACACGGTCAACCTCTAAATGAGTTTTGCTTGCACCAGAGGCAACTACTACTGTAAAATACTGCAGCAATCATTATATGTAATAAACACATTTACACTCAAATTTTTGAGCACTTAAGTCTAACACAGTTACTCATAAACTTACAATGAAGGAAAATTACTGAAATCCTCAAAAGACTCACCTTAGATTACAGTTAAAAAGGTCACATCTTACAATTGATTAGCAAATAATCTTTCAGTTTTACTTGACCATCCTCTTTGCTTTACTTTCCACCTCCTCTTTGACCCCTAAAATTAAACCATTTTTGCTACCATACTTTTGAGACTTTAACCTTTGAAATGACTCTCTCTCCACAGTTTAAATAAAATATTCAACTTAATAACAATGTCTACTAGCAGGTTGCATCCTTCAATAACAGCCTCTTTTCAAAGGTTAACGCAAGAAGCCAGGTTGAACTGTGCAAACTGTTAGATCAGACTGAAATTATCAGTAGTGATGTCCTTTCAGTCAGATCTTTTCAATGAAAAGAAACCAGTTTAAGCATTGTTTAATACAAATTACTAGGTTCAAGGTTCAAAATGACTTTGTTTTATGAGCTAAATCTGAAATGACAATTAATATTCTTAATAACTGATCAGGATCAAACATAAACCGATATTTGCAAAAAAAAAAAAAAAAAAAAGGGCCAATGAAACTTGACACAACACTTATAAAGTGAAGTTTAAATAAAAAAAAGGTCTTGGGTAAATGAATGACCACCTTTTCAAAAGAATAAGGATTTTTTTTAAGCTTGATTTTGAGTTTAAATAGTCAATGAAATGAGGGTGAATAAATTATGACGGGCTTTTCTTTTTTAGCTGAACTTTGTCTTTAACCCAAATTCAACAATATTATATTTTATTAGCATATGATTCTGCAAATATATAGTTGTTTCTTTGTGACCAGAGGGCAGATTGTTGTGCAGCACTGCTGTTTTATTTTGCCCACAGTCCACACTGCTGAATGTGCTTCCCCCACTGAGAGAGACAAAAGAAGCACACAGCACAGCTAATAGTGTGTTTGCATGTATGTTAGCGTTCTGCTTGACTCGAGTACAGCTCATTTTCCTCTCACAGAGCCACAATCTGAGCTGTACCACAGAAAGAAAAGCAGGAAGAGAGGGAGTGGTAAACAAGTGTGAGAAACTCCTGCACCCCTCTCCTCTCCACCCTCCATCCTTTTCCTCTCATTTTTTTCCAAAATAAACCTGCATAGGCGCATTGCTCAGGCTTAAAAAAATTCCAATTCAAAATGAGCATAACAAACTTGGACTTTATCATAGAAATACAGACATGACTAACAGCACAATAATTTAAAATGATATTCAGCAGTAATTGACAGCATGCCTCAGATACTCTCAACAGAGTTTAACTTATTTCTTTTTAATACAGTAGTTGGCTTTGAAAAGTTAGAAATTGCATTAGATAAGGATCATTTCTCATTATGACCCTGGCCTATTAACTTGAATAAAAGGCGAGATGAATCTGGGGTGAAGGGGAGGAGGGACTAAAATAGACATCTGTCATTGGTGATAAGGCTCTGATAGAGACCAGAGTGCTTTTTTTTAGATGCCCCAAAAAAGGTCTATCATTAACACAGGCTCAAGATATTTTCATCTTTTACGTAAAATACCTCAGTAAAATCTCTCTGTGATTTTTTTTTTAAGCTTTTACTTGTTAGGGACATAAAACGTCATCATGCTGAACAGCTAACCCATCTACTATTCCTATTTTACAATTTCATTGTGTTTGTAATCATTCTTTTGCAAACTATTCTAACTCAAACTCTTAGGTAAAATGTTTTTTAAATAAAGACTGAAAGAGGTTTTGGAAGCTCAGTATATATATATATATATATATATATATATATATATATATATATATATATATATATATATATAATATATATATATATATATATATATATATATATCTGTTTTTCCCGCTAAAGGAACCAGCATGATGCTAACTTCCAGGCTGACCTACAAAGATTCGTCATCAATGCAACATTATTTTCAGACAACATCAATATGTGCTAAAAAAATACTGAAAAGGCTTACAGATGAAAACAATGGTTGAAACAATAGATATATCTATGTAACCACTGAAATTCAGCCAATCAAATTACAAAGTCTGAGCTGTCTCTTTTAAATATAAAAATGAGACTAGCAAAAAAGACACTAAAACAAGGGCACAACAAGGAAACATAAACATAGACCCTTTCTTAGCAAGTAAGTTATAACTTACATGCTTGCTATTCCAAGTCATTCTGTTCACTAACATCTAAAGTTTCCTCACTGGAGAAAACGTTCCAGAGGCCCAGGCTGAATGACAGGAAGATGAAAGAAGATCATAGCCAACATGATGAAATTACACAGGGAAGAATAGAACTGACAGCTGTTCCAAGGCATGACATTAACCTTTTAGCATTGCCAGGGGCTTTCCTCAATTTACTATGATATTTTTCCCAAATAGACCAGTGTGTATTTGCTCCTTTATTTATGAGAGATCTGCTGTTATATTTCAAATGATCTATGAGAAGATAAAAACTGTCTGCTGACTATGAAATGTTGGTATTGGCATATAAAGATCTGGCAGTTAATGTTTGTTTCCATATACACTACTGTTCAGAAGTTTGGAGTCAATAATATTTAATTTAATGTTTTGAAAGAATCTTATGCTCATTAAGGCTGCATTTATTTGATCAAAAATACAGTAAAAACTGTTGTTTTTTTTTTCAAATGTAAATACTACAATTTAAAAATAACTGTGTCCTTTTTTTAATATATCTTAAAATGTAATTTATTCCTGTGATGGCAAAGTTGA
This sequence comes from Cyprinus carpio, assembly GCF_018340385.1. Classification (NCBI taxonomy): domain Eukaryota; kingdom Metazoa; phylum Chordata; class Actinopteri; order Cypriniformes; family Cyprinidae; genus Cyprinus; species Cyprinus carpio. The sequence goes on along the minus strand of NC_056580.1, from coordinate 18,914,957 downwards.
ATTTTCAGCAGCCATTAGTCCAGTCTTCAGTGTCACGTGATCCTTCAGAAAACATTGTAATATGCTAATTTGCTGCTCAAATGATGAGTTATTATTGATGCTTCGTTAATAATAGTTCAATGTTTAAAACAAGTTTATGCAGCTTTTTTTGTGGAAACCGTGATAGATATAAAGTTGCTGAATAGAAGTATTCAAAAAAACTTTTGAACAGTAGTGTATGAATATAATTTTATTCAGCATTGATCTATAAAATATAATGCACTGAAAACCCAGAACTAGGTCTGATCAATCAGAATTCCTCCATATCTTAAATTCCTCTCAAGCAGAAATGTACAGTATTTAAAGACACACACACACACACACACACACACACACACACACACACTTGCACAAAATAATGTAGACAGCCATGAGGACCTATGAAAACTTTGTATGCCTTTAGCCCCTGAGGGGGAGCCAAGTAGGTCAGAATAACTGAGACCCAGTAGGAAGTACAAAGCGGCATCCTTTCATACTGAGATGTCCATTGTAATTTAATTACTATTAATTATCATTTGGATGTTAATGTGATCCACCTTGCTTACAAATATTTGTAATAATAATTCTCAACAGCACACACCTAATCTACTCATTGCGGTAAAGCAGAAATCATTTTATTTTCTCTATAAAGCTGCAGCTCTTTTAAGCAGCAGAAACACAGTCTGTGTGAAAGCACAATGTGAGCCTGCTATAGCAGTTAAAATGCAGCACCCCTCGCATGCTGTTTATGCATGCGGTGTGAAACAGCATGAACTAAAAAAAAAGGAACGAATGTGAAGCTTGTAATTTTGATAAAGAACTACTGTACATACACAAATAACATTCATTAGTTGAGCTGTAAATGACACTAAATTGCTTCTTTTCTTTGAAGCTAAATTTCTGAATATTGCTTTAATCTGTCAAAACACTGAGCACTTCACAAATGAATTACTCTGCCAGCACATAGCATTCAATAAATATAATGCATTTTTCTATTTTCTGGAACATGTAGCTGTCTGAAATCCCTGTTATCCTCTTTACTCTGTTAACTATGGCCTGTGTGTTTTCTGAGCTGGAGCTCAGAGGTCAGGATGAAGCGCCTGCCCCATCACATACAGTCTCATCATATATATTTTGCACAAATGCATATGCAATGCAACATTAAAAACAACAAGAATGTTTGTATTTGTGCATCTATGTATGTATACAATGATGTGCATGTGTTTTGTTATTTTGTTTTGTTGTGCTGAGTTTGCAAAGTGCACAATAAGTGAAATAAGGATTAGAAAATTATTTAATTATATATATATATATATATATATATATATATATATATATATATATATATATATATATATCACAATTATAATACATTTTAAAAAGTTATAAGACATATACACTACAGTTCAAATGTATATGGGGTTGGCAAATGTTTTTAACTCTCTTATGTTCACCAAGGCTGATCAAAAATACAGTAAAACAGTAATATTGTGAAAATATTTAAAATTTAATTTATCCCTGTGATGGTAAAGATGAGTTTCGAGCAGTTTTCAGTGTCACATGATCCATCATAAATAATTCTAATACGTTGCTTTGGAGTTTAAGAAATTTTCTTATTATTATCATTGTTTTGTGTAGACCATGATACACTTTTTCTTAAAAAAAATAAATAAATACTGACCCCCATAGTTTCGAACAGTGGTGTATTAATAATATAATAAAATATGTATTATATAAAAATAGCTATTATATAAAATATTGTTTTATAAAATATTGATTATATTAATTACTTTCCAGGTCACAATGGTAATGCTCACTATCACAATTATTCCTTTAAAAATATTCAATGTCTGACTCACCTGGGCGTCTGTGGGGGCGGAGCTTTGATCCGGCTGCTGTGGCTGAGCTGACGATGCACTGATGGTGACATTTTTGTCAGAGCGGCTGCTGCTGTCTCGACTGTGTGATTTGTGCCGATCCCTGCTGCTGCGTTCACTGCACGAGAGAGACACACACAGCGACGTATGTGAGGGAAATGCTGTCGCCATGGTGATGGGAGCGGGGAAACACACTCAGACTAATGACAGGATAACCACCATCATCATTCTCCCTCCTCATCCTCTCACTGACGTGCGCTGGCTTCCTCTAGCACTGTCTCGCACATGCCCTAGCTGGAGCATCTGGTGCAAACTGGGTTAGAGGCAGTGAGCTGTAACGACCCTAATCCAAGCACAGCGTTCTCTCTCTCTCTCTCTCTCTCTCTCCCGCTCAGTCTTTTTAGTCATCATCGCTAATATCTGGTCAGCCTTAGAATAAACAAAACAGACAAACAAACAAATACAGCACATGCATTCTATCATCAGCATCAGACATAGACGTCTCACTCTGAGTAATTATTAACATCAGCAAATAACTGGCTATGTTTAATAATATACAGCTTTCACAATGAAGCATGAAAACAATATTGTTTCTTCAAGCATCTTGCAGACGACGCCATAGTTCTTCTGGGCTTTTTTCTGTTTTCTGTTTTCTGTTTCCCAGACGGACTGGATGAAGGTGAAATCAGATCTCTGTGTGGAGCACTGGCTGCTGTCAGACTCCTTGTGCATACAAAAGTCTCACTGGATTATTACAATTAATGGCAAAAGGAATGTTTAAAAATGTAAACTGATATTTCCTACTGACACACTACAGCAAAAGATAGAAATAACTGTCTTAAAACCATTATTTATTTATTTTTTTGTTGGTGAAAATACTAATGGCCAAAGACTTTTGCACAGTACTTATATATATACATACATACATACATACATACATACATATATATACACACACACACACACACACACACACACACACACATATATATATATATATATATATTTGTCTGATATATATTCTTAATATTCTTTATTGGTTAGTGGTAAGTCCGTGACCCTGTCAGAACAGATGTTCAACCCATTTTGAGGTCGCAACCCACCAGCTGAAATCTACTCAACTTTAGTTTTCTAAAGTAACTATCTGATCATGTTAAATCAGTGAGCATGAGGAGAGAGAATGCATTATGAAGATTAGAAGACTGTCCTCTAACTGTTATGTTTAGCTGACAGTTTATGAAGGTACATGTTTTGATCAGTTAAAAGAACTAATACTAAAACATTAATTTCAATACCACCCTTATGTTTTTAAAATGCTCCCTTTTCTTTTATAGCTATTCATCACAGACATCTAGCCTCTGTTGCTTTACTCTAATCCTGGACAGCCTGGTCCTGTTATATTATAGAACATGTCTACAGCTGAGACATAGGGACTAAACCTAACAGCTGCTCCAACATACAACAAAAGCACAAGATTCAACTTTGTAGACAGATAATTAATATAAGAATCAAATGTTGAACTACTTTGAATTTTGGAAGAAAGATTCACTGCTGATTGTCCACCATCTACAGTAAGCACAGCCCTGGAGATTTGGGTATATGAGGTGGGAAAAATACATTAGTTTTCCAGTAATATATTATATTATAGCTCTCTCTCATACATACATAAATATATAATTTAATTAAAAAAAAATTGTTTCAAACCTCAACCAGATCTTCAATTACACCACACCACTTTCTCTAATTCTTCTTTCTTTTCTCATTTTCTAAAAATATTTAAATGGCCTTCATACTACATATATTTACTTTGCTTTCAACAGTGCTAAAGGTCATGCAACTGGATTTCCGAAGAGATTTAAATGCAATCAGTGTAGAAAACAACAAAGCCCCTTTTCCCAGCATTGCAGAACTACTCGACTCTGGGTGTATTTCAGTATTCTAAATACCCTGCAGCAAGCATGGGATTGTAATTAGAAGTTATATAAACTGGGTGTTGATGCTGAATGGGAGAGGCAGTATGACAGCCCCTGGTGAAACTCTGAGGTGTCCAGCCCCACCCAGACATCATGTGTGTTGATGTAAATGTTCAGCTTCATTTGAAAATTGGAAGAAAGAAATAGCTGAGCTTGCCCACTGATCCAAACTGGCTAGATGAGTGTATGCTACAAGTTATAGATATATACAGAAAGAGACGTGTGAAAAATATTAGTAAGTAAATATTTTAATTAGCATTGTTTTAACTGTCATTTGCACTTATTTTATAGATAATTATTGCTTTTTCCATGTCTGTAAAAGTTAAACTAGACTAAGTATTGAACAGACAAAATTACGGTAAGATGTGGAGATGATAGAAAGGATGCATGTGCTGATTTATCCAGAAATAGTTACTAACCGATAAAGAATATTAAGTGAAACAAAGGGGGATATGAAGTAAAAAGTGGCAGGACGTTAGACAACTGAAAAGAAAGAGGACATTCATTTGTGGCCTTCTCAGTGAAGACACATACAGTACATTCTCTGCTTTCATGCTGGAATTCCTCAGGCCTGTTTGGGCCTTTAACTGGAGACTTTATAGGACACAGAACAATAGTGTAGCTCAATAAATAACTTCCTAATTACAGTGGGTGGGGTCAACACAGCCTAATAGTATTAAAGTATATCAGTAATCAGTGACAAAGAGAGCTGGGAGAATATGTGAAAAACTCTGGCTCAGATCACAGCAGCTACCAAAATTCAGCCCAAATCTGTTAGCATGAGTGAAAAGTGTCACATAAGCACAAACAATTCTATGCAATTAGAAACTACTTAAACAAAAGAAATGGAACGGAATAGAAATGGAGATGAAAAGGCATGTTGACTTTATCCTAACCTAAACAAGAATGTAAGCTTTGGGCTTCTCACAATATTGGTCATGTAATCATATAAAGCCAACTTTAAAAAATACTGAAAAATACCTAAAAATGCCCATAAAAGTTCAACAGGCCTGGTTTTGTTTATTCCAGAATTACGCAAATAGAGTCTTCATCTCATATGAGTAAATCTGGGGAAATCCTCATGAGAGATACATTAGAGAGAGAAGGAGAGTATGGTGAGTATGCATGCACGTGCACAGGCAGTTCAGCCCTTTACCTCTGTTTGTTTGACCCACGTGACCTGCTGGAGTGGTGGGAATAACCAGAGTGGACGGAATCTGTGTCCATTGTAATACTGTCCGTGCTGTGATTGGTTTAACGCAGCAGAGGGAGGAATGCGGAGACTGTTAAAGTGCAGATAATGATCGGGACATACATGAAGCTGCGCAAGATGACAGGATCGTTTCTAGGGGCTTTCTGTTGTCAAACATTAACCTAAAAAGAGAGAGAAAGAAAGGTTTTTTTAACAAACTCCTTATACCATAAATACATCAAAAACGTAAAAATTAACATAATTTAATTCAGAGCACAAACACAGTCTTTTAAAAAAGGTTAGGGTGAGTAAAAAATAACTGCAATACAGTGCAGCAGTCCAAAAGGTCATGTGTTCAATTCCCAGGGCAATCAAAAACTGATAAAAATGTGTACCTTGAATGCAGTGTAAGTCACTTTGGATAAATGCATAAATGTAAATGCACACAGCATTTCTCCAATACACTGACAACAAATTCAAGAGCAGCATCAAGAGTTCACTGCAGCAATGCCTAAAGCACTGTAAAGCACCTCTGCTGGCAAGATCAAGGTGCATCTGTTTCAGTACTACTCAACTTTAGCCAGTACAGAAGCCAAACTAATAAATGTATTTCACTTGCTTTCTGCTTCCTCTTCCTAGTTGGAATATATCTGCTAGTGATAATTTATTAAAGACCGGAAGGTATGATCCTTAGGATATCAACTGTATTTCATTAGTATTCAGCTATTCCTTTTCATTACTGTGCCCACAGACCCCTCTCACTCGAGCTGTTGTGGAAGCTATTTTTCTTAGCTGCTCTTAGTTGAGTATTTTTTTTTTAGCTTTTTTGGCCCTCAGTACAGGGAATTCTGACTGTTCCGTTTCATGGTGTCACTTTAAATTTGATCTTTGAAATCGCGAGATTATATCACAGCAAAGCAGACATAAGCACTTTCCCACACCGTTCAAACACATTTAGTCTAAGCTTGCTAGCTAGTTATGGTCTTCTAGCTGCTAAAACCTGAATGACATGCCAGATTGCATTGCATTACAAAAAGGGGTATTCTGATTGGTTGGTTATTTAGGACCCAGAATAGGGGCGTATCAAAGTGATGTGACTCACAAGCCCTGGACAAAAACATAAAGAGTTTGGAGAAAAAAGCCTTTGAACCATCACACTGTCATTAAAGAGTCACATGAGGCTAGCAAGCAGTGAGTATCAAGGCTTTATACTGAGACTTCCAGTGCAGACCTTGTGCATTGATTTATCCGCTCATAAATTACTAATTTGGAGTGCACTCATGCTCTAGTGCCACCTGCCATCTCAAAGCAAGCAACCAACACATCAACAGACTCACAAAGCACACTCACAAATACACACCTATAAGAGGATTTACAGGTCTAAAAATTAGATCCCAGCATAGGCAAATTTATTTCATCACAAGTCACTCGCATTAAACCATGATGGAATTAAATTCTGCATTTTACTTTCTGCGTCTCACTCAAATATGTTTTGGGGGCTTCATTTAATTAATTAATTTGTGACAAACTATTCAGCAGATAAAATTTAACTGAAAATGTAATTTAATACCTGTTTGTTCAAACAATGGCAGACAGAGATTTTTGAAACTTTATTTTTGCAACTCACACTGAACACAGAAATTGATTTAATACAATTAGTCCAACTAAAATTCGCTGCATTTATTCCCTCTACCTGCAAATATTCACTCTAGCTGTAAATATCTGTATTCTTTAAGACTTATCATATAAACTTTTCAAAAATAATGACCCATCAACATCAGTATATCTTATGTAAGCATTTGGAACATCATTTAGAAATCACAAGAATGATATTAAACATTCTATTCTGTGAAAAAAAACATGTTTTGAACTTTTTTAGAACGGGACAATTGTCTTAATTGCTAGTTTATCTAAAAATACAGGTAAATACCCCTACGTTCTTGATCAATGTGTGGTATGTGAGTTTGCCAAGATAGCACTGACCACTTTCAAGTCTTCATTTCTCTTATCAATGGGAGAAATCTGACCTGGACAAGAACACATAGCATTCCTCTGGGGTTACCTCATAGTGCCCTGAAAACACACACACACACACACACACACACACACACACACACACACACACACACACACACACACACACACACACACACACACAAAGAATTCCTCTTAAGTTACTCCATGCACTCATATGCACTCACAGAAAGTGTATCATGTTAGGGAGGCCAGGGGCTTAGTATTTTTTTATGTTATTATACCCCATTATGAAGGAGAGGAAAGCAATAACAGCCAAATGTTTAATAACATCAGACAGGTTTCACTCTTCTTATCTTGGCCCTGGCACTATGTGTTGATCCATTAGTACTCTGCAGACAATTTAGAGGTTGTTCCATATTTCACAGGGCAGCACAGGCCAAAATCTCTTTTGTTGAAGCAGGAATGCAAGATTTTGAAGACTTTGATTTGTGATCTATTGAGATTAACTGTCTAGAGGCAGTTGAAAACTGAAATCTTAAATAGAAAATTCATTCTATTATTGCGATACACAGATTCCTAATTCAGAGTGAATAGTTTTCTAATCTTACCAGGCTTTCTCTGTTGACTTTAATCAGTTTTCAGCATTCTGATAAACAATAAATGGGACAAACAAACAGCAGACATGTTCAGCTTATTTCCCTACAAATCACAGGCATTCATTTTTTTTTAATTGATATTCAAAAATATATAAACATTTACCATTTGTATTTTAGATACTGTATCATACCTACGTGTTCACCATACATCTTAGAACAGTATTTACCAGAAATACGCACACAGATAGACTGCACATTTATTTGTGAAAATAAAATCTCTCTGTGCTTTTTTTTTATGTTCTCTCTGAGTTTTTTTCTGTAGAACACATAGAACTGCTTAGTCACTTTTCAGATCAGCTTTGTGTTTGAAGTGAATGCTCCAATAAATGTAGAAGATTCCTTTAATAACCAGTGACCTTAAATTTCAGTCTTTTTGTCACACATTGGCTTCAGAAGGCTTGGAAGACATAAAAAGATCCACATAAACAATAATTTTCTTAAAAAAAAACAACCATTTCAACTTTAATAAACTAACAAATTATCAACCAGTGAATAAATTAAAAAAGACCCTATGTCCTTTGTTCACAGTTTGTCTATTCAGGAAACAGGAATATTTTAACGTGAGCTGATGGACATTTGCTATTAGAGCCTATAGTCAGAATGTACTGCTAACTGGAGCAGGAGAGTCCCTGGAGGCTTTTACATTTAGCCATCAAAACTCAGATTTTCACAGCCATTACACCTACAGAGCTTAGACACATGAACACAAACGTCATTCGACAGAGAGGCTCAGCGAAGCTGCTAGCATATGTTCAAAGCGCTGAGTAAGGCATATCATATACACTCATGTAGAAACACACATGCACATGCAAGATTTTCAGATTTGCCCTAGAGGCAGTCATGGAGGATCAAAGGCAGAACAATAACATTTCTTCACCCACTAAACAAGAATACAAGACAGGCAGAAGGAGAGACAGCGAGAGTGGAAGGAACAGTATTTTATTTCTATATATAATATATATGTTAAATATGATGTATAAACACTCTGTCTCTCTCTCTATATATATGTAATTGTAAAATATGTATAATGTAAAAATGTGTAAAAATGTGTCTTCATGTAATTTTTAAGTCATGTCAAATGTTAAATGGCCAGTTGTATACTTCTATACTATTCTGCTATATCTATACTAATGTTATTGCTAAGATCATTTTAAATGTAGTATTGTACTGTTTTAAAAAAAAAAATCTAAATAACTGAAGATATAGTGCTCATATGGGTGGCACAGGTTCTATTCTATCCTGTAATACATGCCTTTTCTCACTTTTCCTAATAATTTCCTGATAATTGTTTTATTTGTCATGTAAAACTGCAAAAACTCCAAAGTAAATCAATAAATATTAAACAATTATCAACTTTCCCACTTGCCATGTACTCAACACACACTGGCTCTTCTTAAAGACAACTACAGCATTTCCCAAAAAGTTACTGGAATCAGGAATATGTAAACAGGATGTTTGTGTGTGTGCATTTATATTATGGCAAAATGGCCAGAGGAAGAGAGAGTGACACTGAGTTACAGTAGTGCAACAGAAAAATTGCATTACAGAACCTTGCTCTCTTTAATCTGGATGTTGAGGCCTGATGGAAATTAAATAATTGTGTCAGAAACATTGGTAGCTCTATATTTAACCAGCACAATCCAGCTCCATACAGAGCGCTATCCTGAACTCTCTCTCTTTCTCCAGCTGTGAGTGCAGTCCATCTCTAAGAAAACAGATGTGAAGAAACCACTACACACACACCAACAAACAAGAATAATATAAAAAAACATCACAAACGCTGCTGTTTTTTTTTTTTTTTTTTTTAAGTGTATTCCTCATTTACTAGACGGGCTTTAATTCAAAAAGCGTTTCATTCATGTGCTTGTAAAACATGCAGCTCTCACGCTTGCAGCCCTCAGCTGCATGGCACAATATTTGGATGATTATATTGTGTGTCTTGACATGCAATCATATAAACACTGCACATATCACTTCTAGATCTTTAAAAGCACATGCAAATACATATACAGATTTTGTGTATTGTCCAGATTGCTGCCAACAAAACAGTCTGAAGCTTGTACCAGCCAATTCAGAGGGATACACAGTATATAAAATAAAATAAAAAAATCCCCATTGCTCTTCATCTCACTATAAAAAAACACCACATGCATATGTGGTTAGCATAGTGATTGCAGCTAAGGCCAACACATGAGCTCTAATGACACATTTTACAGCAATTCTTCCCAGCAGTTTAACTGTTATAAGGATTGTTAACACTCCCTTCCCTGGGTGCTGCTTGAGGAAGACTTTGCTAGAAGGCAAGGGATACTAGTGTTATTATACTAAGGCACTAAGTGTTGAAATGTCAGCATATGTTGTGATACAGTATAAGATACTATGAAATTAAAACAGAGAGTGTGTGTGTGTGTGTGTGTGTGTGTGTGCGTGCGTGCGTGCGTGCGTGTGTGTTTGAGAGAGAGAGAGAGAGAGAGAGAGAGAGAGAGAAAAAGTTTCTTATCAAGGCCAGTGCTTTTAGGCTCCATGCTTTTCCGTGTTCTTTCTTGGAATGTTTTTTTTTTTTAAACAATGAAACATTAAACATAAGAAATGATCCCATTCTCAATAGAAAGGCAGTTTATAAATACATTACAGGTACCCAAACAACAATGGGGAAGCCTTGTTCCTTTGCCGTGTTCTTCAGATAAAGTTTAGTGTTATTTTAGCGCATGAGAGTATAAAACTTTTAGACAGGCCAATGCATAATTCATGTGCTGTCAGATATAAAATGCAAGAGTTGTACTGACAGATTAAAACCCAGCGTTTGCAAGTCGGTTGTTTTCTGATGTGCAAAAGACATAAAATGTCTGCTTTACAAGAAAGACCGCCTCATTACTTATTTCTAGTGCTTCAAGAGGAGAAACTCTTCCACTTCCAGAGGCTTCCACTGTTTATCAGTCAAAACCACACCGCATACAACACATAGTAGAGGTGTACATATTCTGGTAAAACACCTGTTTGCTAAAATGTTACTAACTCAATTCTAAATCAACTTTAAATACTTTTTTTAGGTTTTACAATTCAGTCTCCCCTGAAATGCATGGCATCTTTCAGAGATTCCAACATCATTACCTAGCAGTAGTTTTCTATAGAGACCATAAGCATAAGAAAGTCCAGAGATTTTGTCATATGTGAACAGTGTGATAGACACAAACTCATTCATGCTGTACAAGCCAAGAGAGGGAATATATTATTGTAAAATGTGGTTCATATCATTTCACATCAAGTTAAGACACCTGTATCTTAAGAAAACTGTGTATGCCCAATAAAATTAATTCACATCACCTTAATTTTGACAAGATGCTATATGCAACTAAACACTGACCTTAAAAAAAAACCTCAGATAGCACACGTACATCTGCAAGATGTCTGTTAAAGATTGCTTCATCTGGAAAGCATCTGCTGTGTACAAACATCTGATAGGCATCTTTTAGATGTCAGTTTTACATACATTCTATCTTAAAGGCATCTTCAGGCATCTGAAAGTCAGAGAAGAAAGTGTTGAAGTAAAGAAGCTAAAGTCAGCCAGAGATCATTAGGATAAGCACATGCATAGGTGTAGGCATGGTATGGAAAAGAGGAGAAAGATTCATTCTGACTGCTGACCCCCAAATATCCTTTTAAAGATAATCAAGATTTTGGTCAGAGATAACCCCACCCCTTTTTGTCATGATTATTTATAAAAAAAAAAGTCAATAAGGATTAAAGTTGAACATAAGCATCAGTTTACCCTCTTACTGCATCAAATCCAACACAATGTGAAAAGGCACAATGATCTGTCATTCCTGCAAGCCGTTCGTTGTTCCCATGCGGACCACACACTCAAAACAAAAATAATTCGCTCTGACATTGAACATATCCGTTTCTTTTTGCAATAATGAGAGAGCAACCCCCTCAACCAAAGCGCAGTCTGTGAGGAAAGAAACAGGAACCGCAGGAGGTCATAAATCGCATGTAGCTCATGGGCGTAAATGATAGCGTTGCGTTGGGAAGATCGGTTCATTCTAAAGAATCGGTTCGCTCGGACGTATCATCTCAATGGTACTTTTGAAAGACGATTCACCAAATCGTTCCATAGCTCCCAGCGCTTCGGAAGCCCTAGCGCGATGTTTACGTGGTTTCTAGATAAATACATACTTGGTTAAATGCTGTTTATATTTCTACGTTTTCCCAACAAATTATATACATTAGGCTATTTTTGTTATAGCCATATTCTAGCCTAGCTTTAATGGTAGCAGTTTTATGTTAAAATAAAATAGGCTAAATAAATAAAAACATATTCTGAAATAAAATAGTAGCCTATAAATATTAAAATAACAAGAAACTCTAAAAAAGTGTGATCGTAAAAATAAAATAAAATAAAATAAGAATGAAATAATAAAATAGACAAGAAATGTGCTGTCACTTATCTGTTAATATTCTATTTTATAATAATATATTCTTTAATAGCCCTTTTTCTTTCAAATTAATTTAAAATTCATTATAAATGCAATTAAAATGCATGCTTAAATGTAATAAAATGAACTATATACAATGAACTAATATGTTTTTCAATGGTCATATAATCGATGAAATATATCAATATATAATATCACTACTTTCCCCAGTTGCAAATCTATATTTAGTTCCCTCTTTATGAAATGTTCTTTGTCCGTGAAATCCTTTGCGCTGCTGCTTCGAGAATTGCTTTCAAAGAATCATTAAAACGAACCGGCTCAAAAGAATGATTCTATTCTATTGCGAATCGGACATCTAGGCATGGTTACACCACCAAAGTCAATGGAATGGCAACCATGTGCTTTAAAGAGGGGCATCACTGCCTCTAATACACCCGATCATCAAATAAATAAACACTCTATGTGGTGCGCGCGTGATCCAACTCAGCAGAGTCGATGTCACCAGACACGAGAATAATGATCGTGAGGAGCCATCCCATTGCACATTAGGAAAAAAATGCTCTTGCTGTTTTTTTTATATTAGTATTAAAGGAAAAATTACATAAAATGTATCTAAGCGTTGTGTTATTTGTATCAATCTTATTGATTTTCACAGTGAATATAACGGGTTAATCTTTGACGTCTCGTCAGGAAGCATCACTAATGATTTTCGTTTTAACCCTGTCATAAGGGCTATAATCAATACTCTATGAGCAATGGATTAAATCTGTCATTTTACAGACAGCAGCTGGGCATGAGAACTTTAACAACATGCATCCCAGTATCTTCTAATGCCAAAATGTGTTTACTTGTATTTAGATCAATGCAGTGAGCACAAAAGAATAGACAATCGGTAGCCTAAGAAACTTACCCAGCGGCTACGCCAACATCCCCGATAAAATTACTCGATGATCAATACCCAGGTTTACACACTACCAGGCATTGCGACCAATCTGACGGCAGTAATGATAGTAGCCTATCCTTTACAGGCGGAGCACACAAGGCGATGCACTCTGGCAGAGGAGGTGGAGTGACCGACGGAGACTCATTACAATGTGCTGCGCTAGGGGGAGTTATCGCCTCTAATTAGACCTACACTGGTACTGGAATGCTTTACCACAAAACTGAATAATACACGTGAATATTTTAACAGTAAACTTTATATATAATGTAATAATTATTTATCACCTCACTACTCTGTGCTGCATTAGATGGGATATTTCAGTGACTCTTTTTGCAAGTTACATCGTCTCACCTAATAGATGGCGACAAAGGACTGTCTTTAATAGTGAGTCTTTGAATCATTCCTTCAAGCGATTTGTTCAAACACACTAATTAATTCAGGAGCACAAGTCGACCTTCGTTTTTCGTACGTCAGTGGATCATTCACTGAACACATTCATTCAAAAACACAAAAAACGGTGATTCGTTTAGTCAGAAACACTTGTGTGTTGCTCTGAGACATGCGGTTGGATTTTATTCTGATTTTGTCTTCCTTTGGATCTGTTTTGGTCTGAATTGTAATAATTGCCAATTGTGTCAAAAATGTAAGTTAATCAGTATCAACTGCTTGTTTGTTGTCTATGTTGTCGGATCACTGCATAGCAATAGCACATGATGGTTATGTATATTAATCAGGTCAAATCTCATGTCCACATCTTGTTACAAACCCCAGTCTGTCTCCGTTTCTCTCTGTTTCCTTTACATCTCTGTGTCTGCAATCGTTACTGACTTCCTGATGGCACCCAGCTATCATACTCCAAAAAACTGATGAAGCGAAAGAGATGCTGAGAGCTTTCTGCCATTAAATATAGCTCCTTCCCCCACATATTCCCTCCACTGTTCCTGTCGATTAAAGCTTTTCTTCAGTGTTCGTTCACAATGGTCACCAAAATAAGGTTGCATGGAATGATGGTCCAGTATCTCAAAGAATAATCAGGAAATTATAAAATATAGGCTATATATTCTGTAAGAATTTGGTTGCAAACACATAGCCCTATATTGACCTTTGGTAATATACATTGTCATATAGGCCTGTTGTAAAGCCATTTGTATCTGTGTATTGTAGTGTACTAGGTCCCTGCTAAATGACTAACAATATATGTAAGGACTGACAGGTTGACTTTTAATACTGAGAAACATTTTAGACTGATACATAAACAAGCCATTCTCTCTCTAACCTATGTTTAAGTCATAAAATTTTCATATGACAGGCCTTTTATCAGCATAACAAGGGAGCAGTTCTGAGTATGGGGCACCAATACTCGGCTACACGTCACGTCACTTTTTACACAAGAAAAAAAAAATACTTCTCCTTATTGACCAATAGAGTGCGGCAAAGTTTTTTTTTGTTTGTTTGTTTGTTTGGTTGGTTTATTTTTTACACTACTTCACTATTACACACTGTAGTTGCTGGATGAAAGATCAGTCTGTGAGTTTCACCCACATCTACCCTGATACATTTTTAATAATTATTATTTATTTTAATAATATTATTGTTTTTATTATGAATAATAATCTGATAATGAGCATAATAATAATAATAATGTATTAAAAATATTAATAATAATAATAATAATAATATGTGATGTATCTTAATTTGTTATCTTTATTTTACAGATCTATCAGATAAATTAAATGACACTGGGTTTGTCCACTAAGTGGCACTACGAACACCTCACACACAAGTTATACTTCGACTGTAAGCAAGGGCTTTTTTCTTCTCCATCCTGTGAATTGAACCACTGACTACACTACTTACTATTTTTATGTCTCTTAAAAATAACCCATTCAGTTCAGTTAATTGAGCTCTCTGCTAATGGGCTTATGATCTGAATCGGGTCTGTTAGACATATATGCAGCGCGCTGTAGGTCCCCATGACCAGGATTGAATGGAAGGATAATTGTCTATGATAGCTTGTACTGGCCTTAAGTTTTGGACACGTATGAATATAAAAAGAGAGCCAGGCGACATCATATTAAACAATTTGTGATTGATTTGTTTAATGTGCACAGTGCACCCATAAAAGTGTCTTTTTTTAAGTGTCATTTTTAAAAATTATTTAATTGTTGTCATTTTTATTTCTATAGATAATTCTGTTCCAAGTCACACCCAACGTATTTCGATGGGTGTCAATGATATTGTTATTTAATGCATTTTATAAAGAGAGATTGTGTCAGTAATCATGGTGAAAAATACAACTTTGTAAATACAGTGTGGATACAATATATATATTAAATCGCAGAAAGACTGAAAAAATATGGTACTTCATATTTTGTTTTAAAATGCAATAGCTTTGTAACATTTACCAAATACCTTTTATAATCACAGGCGGCCTGTAGAGCAACCGCAACTTTATTGTCTTTGAATATTATTCTAAATCTCTTATACAATCCTGGTTGCCTTGTGTGTTTGATCCTGTGCAAATATCCGAAGGAAGGTTACAACTCTGTAATCTTCAATGCATGCATCAACAAACCCATGTGCAGACTATGTCAGTGTGTCATTGTGTGATGAAAATCTGACGCGTGCACAGATGGTCTGAGAGTGCGCGAGCAGCCGGGTCGCATTGTTCTGAGTGTGACACTTTCTATGTGAGCTAATGAGAACAGACTTGACTCTCGTTTTCCCCTCTAAGCAGTTTTTTTTTCTAGCGTTTTCCTTAAAGTCGTCTGTCTCTTATGCGTCCGTTTCCATCTGGCCAAAGATAATTTAACAAATCTGATGGATTGAACCGGGACAGCGACAGACAGACAGACAGACAGACAGACAGACAGACAAACAGATAGACAGATAGATAGATAGATAGATAGATAGATAGATAGATAGATAGATAGATAGATAGATAGATAGATAGATAGATAGTTAGATAGATAGATAGATAGATATCTGAGCCTACGTGTTTGATAAAATACTTCGCTCGACTGGCACTTTGCATGAAGGGCCAACCTCTAATCTGGCTTCTTTGAGTTTAAGGCTAATGCATTCAACCCTTCTCCGTAACATGCACGCAGACATATGGTATTACAGCGGGGATGAGGGCAGGGACGTGGGAACTATATTGTGAGAGGGGGGGCGGGATTCTTTTGGGGGTTGGGGGGGGGGGTGTTAGTGTAGGCCTATAGTAGGCTGTGTTATTTATCCTGATTGACTTTATGATTAGTTAAATCTGTTTTGCACATGCATCGCCACAGAGTTAACCATTTCAGACAGTACAGGACAGCCTCTGTCTCGTTCACTTCACCTCTGTGGCCGTTACGCACAGCTCAGTGTGGCCCAGGCACGGCGCCAGGATTCCGGTTTTGGATGGGCCAGACCAATCGTGGGTGGGCCTTAAATTAAAAATGTTAAATTAAAAAAAAAAAAAAAAAAAAAAAAAAACCTTTATCCAATCACTGCTTAACCTAATAAATAGCCTGTTATAGTATATAACAGGCTATTTATTACTGTTATATTATCTGTGCGTATACATAATATAGATTTTAATAGCTTGATGCTCTTTAAATATTTTGTTGCATTGTTAAAAGTTTCGGTGCATAGGACAGACCTATCCGCGATCGCTCTCCAAGGTTCTGACCAAAGAAGAGCGCTTTGGAATCTCCATTACGCATGAAACGCATCATACCTGGGCTGCGTTTCCCGATAACATTGTATCTTAGCGCGCTACGAAGACTCTTCAGGTATAACTTAACTAAAGGTATACTACCACTAAAGGTATACCATTGCTAGGCGTCTTCAGGGGTATCATCCACTCGCGAGGCATAGGCGCTGAAAGGCAGAGGCGCTGGCGCCCTCCTAGCCACGGCGCTGTTCTTGGTAAAACATGATTTTGACGACTTCATTAAGTTTTGTTTTATAGAAAACTCTTTTTAAAAGATATTCGTTTTGTATAAATTGTATCTTAATTTTGATCAATGTTTTATCAATCAATTTGCCCATATTTAATAAATAAGAAGCAAATATATAGCAGACAATGTAATAACCTTTAGTGTAATTGACCGAATTACTAAAAAAATATTTTGCTACATAAAAGTTAAAGATTTTTTGTGTCACGCATGCATGAATGTCTATTTCCCTCATATTAAATATAAAACGCATGTGGACTGATATTTTTCCAATGTCTGGACTCCTTTATTAATAGAGTATATAAAACAGACGTTTCAATATATTGGTATTAAATGCATTTTCTGAGAATTTATATTTCAAGTTTTTACTGCAAATGTCGAAATGCGCGCTCTTTGGTCCATCAGTGCTTGAATCACTGATCACATTAGAATAAAATATCTCATAATAAAATACAAAATCGACTGATTTATGAATGTATATGCATAGTTCTCATCAGTCGGAAATACAGATAAACGCTTTCATTTGTTGTATTTTTGATCCTGAAAGAAAACAGAACAACAAAAGAGCGAATCATATGCCTACATGGAGTCTGTACGTGTTATGCTTCTTACGCGGACTTTTGGGACTCAGTTTTGAACTGGTGTCAAGGCGCAATGAATGAAATGCACAAATGGTAATTAAATAGTACCCCTGAAATGAACGAATGAATGATGATCTGCTTTTATGTAATTTTTCCTTTTTTATTCAGAATATTCACAAATGTGTTAGCTATGGCATGAAATATCTGATATTTCCGATTGTCAAATACATGCAAGTGGAAGTGTATTGTTGTTGAAACACCTTTATAACGATCGCGTTAGTTGAGCTGGATGCGCGATATAATTTTATGACACAAAATTTTTGAAATGTAGGCTTAAATCAAACACATTTTAATTAAGATTCTGTATATATATATATTCCGTGTATATATATATATATATATATATATATATATATATATATATATATATGTATATATATATATATATATATATATATATATATATATATACGGAAAACAAAAAACAACGAAAAAAAAAAAAAACAGCTGGCTGACCCACAAGAAAGTGAGAGTGACTGAAAAAGAAAAAAAGTAAAAAGTAATGTTAATCACAGAAAAAAAAAAAAAATGATGAGGGTCATTCATTACATAATCCACTAACGAGGCCTGTTCACGTCCAGCATGGAATATCAGCCTGTTTGCCTGGGTGTAGAACTTTATGCTGTACCTTCTGGAATAGCCTGTTAGACCACACGTTAAATGTTTAATTTTGAAACTTAAAATATTTGTTATCTTGTAAACAAATTTCCACAGACTGCCATTTCTTTAGTGATTGAATGAAACAATCATAGTTGAAATCGACGGTATAGACATTAACGTTGCAACACCCTCAGTTGAGTAAAAATCTTTAATGTGAAATATGACCAAGACTTGGACACGTACACACCACACGCACGCGCACGCGCACATGCTCTCTTGCTCTTTCCCACGGGACAGCAGACGGGTCGCAATTTGGTTGCCTTGGCCCGTCTGGACAAGCACCTGTCTCCTCTCTGGGGAGAAAGTCGCCTTTGGGCCGTGAGCAGAGCGGACTGTGCATGTGTTGTGTGACAGCATGAAAAGGCATTTTTTCATTGCTTTTTAATAGTTAAATAATGTTTTACGACAGTGAATTTCGTAATGTGAGCCCATAGTTCATTAGTTCATTGCAGTTGTCGTCTGAACGTGTGAACAGAGAATATATTGGCACAATATCTTTAATTTCATTTAGTTTTTTACAAAAACTACAACAGACGAATCAGGGTTGAATTAATATTTTTTTCTATTTATTCTAAAATAGATATGAAAAACTGCGATACAAACCAGTGTACTGGCTATTCCACTACAAAATGACAGACAAACCCCTGAATTAACAGGGTGATCTTTGGATATGAGGCAGATGTGAGATAATTTGTTCACTATAAAATTTCCAAAAGGTTCACAAGAAACACGTAAACAGGCTATCTATAAATAGTTTCTAAAAGAAAAATAAACTACTTTGAGATCATTTTTGGTCGCAGCAGAGAGAGTGTCTATGGGTAGCTTGTAGACTTGGAAGGCAGGCAACACGCTTTTTATGTCTATGGCCAAATTATTTATCGGACATTGATTATGATGTAGGCTTAATTTAGTCTAATTGTACTTTTAATCCGCCACAAGTCATCAGGTACCCAAAAGCGCTATCTATGAGCACTTTGTAAACAACATAAAGACTACAGCAATATAGATCCTATCCGATGGGAAGTGCTTCTCGTTATCATAGGAGAGGACATCAACAGCAATACCATTTTAATAACCGTAGTGCACACACAGCGAAGGCCCTTCTACTCCTAAGAAAACTGCCAATGAAAAGTGCAAGTGAAAAGCAACAGTAGGCTACACCAAAACTCTACGACGTCAGTCTAAAATAGGAATATTAATAAAACATTGAATATTTACATATATACGTAAACACTTTAGATATGCTATTTCAAGGACACCCACATAACTTAATTTACTCCATAAATAAATAAACAAGAAAATATAAATTAACAGCTACATTACGATTTGTTCCAGCACATGTTCCAGACGTAGCCTATACATTTTTCCAGACGGTTGGTAGCGTTTAAATCAGCTTGGTTTAACAGGGTTGCGAAAGATAAATGTTATATGTTTCGTTTATGGGATGAATTAATATCCAACCCAAGTCAAATATCTCCACAACAAATTATTGCCACAAATGTGCTTATGATATTGGATGTTGAACAGGGTAGCTAATCTTTGAAAAGATTGCTACAGTGTCAAAAACAACAACCTTCACTTATT
Source organism: Cyprinus carpio (assembly GCF_018340385.1). NCBI lineage: Eukaryota > Metazoa > Chordata > Actinopteri > Cypriniformes > Cyprinidae > Cyprinus > Cyprinus carpio. The sequence continues at coordinate 18,895,059 of NC_056580.1, read as the reverse complement.
GCGATAAGCAAAATTTTCGGTAATGCTTTATAATAACTAAAACACTGCCTCTCATCCTTTTGTTCCGATTTCCTTTTTCGTAGTAGGCTTAATTAGTGGAGACAGACAACAAAACATAGCCTACTTCTGAAAGTAATTATAAAGTGTTACCCTTTTTTCTTCTTCTTTTTTAATAGGCTATTTGTGACCTGCTGGAATATGCTACTTCTCAATAGGCTATCTATAAAAGTATTCTTTATACACACTTGTAGTGTTTTGTTTTAAGGTAAATGTGCCGAAAGTTTGTTTAAACGTCCAAAACGTGGTTTAGATAAGAAATGTAACAGATAGCTAGGCGAAGTATTTCTATTTTGGACAGCTTCTTGTCGGGTGGAAGTGTTGGTAGCAGCTTTCTTAGCTCAGCGAACGCTATGTTGAACGCTTCCACTCTGATGCGCTCGCGCGTCGCATGCGCAGAACGGTATTTCGCAGTCGCGCGCCTCCTCCGTCTCTTCTCCTCTCTGGTGAGCGCAGCTGGCACGAGTGCGCGAGTCTTGCCATCTTCGGCCCCTAAGGGCTCGTGAGCCACACATTCCACCCTCATGACGTTCAGACACTCCGTGTCCGGCTGTGTCCAGGTGAGGTCAGGATCCGTCTGATCGGGGCTCAGCATCATTTTCAGATCCGTTTGATCAAGGCTTCAGTGGTGCACTGATTGCTAACTGCCCTGGTGAATTAGATACAAAGGATTTGTTTTTCAAATGTACATAATACATTCAGTGCAATAACTGAAATAAAACAACAAAGAATAATTAACTAACAAAACGAACGATTATTTCTCATGAAATGGATAGAATGTCTAGATTAAATGATGGTATTTTACCATCATTTTTAAGCTAACACTATTCGTTTCTGTCACTTTAAAAACGGTTCAGTAGTTACTAAATGTTTGTTAGTTGTTGTCAGTGCATTTGTTATTTAGCTCACTCAGCACACATTACCATCAGTAGATGATTATAAATATTCACTGGTTCCATGCAAAAGTTAATGGAAATCAATTATTGTCAAAAAAAACAAAGTCAGAGCTGACCATCTGTTGCAAATGCAAATGCAAAGCCTATAGCTCCAGATGACACAATGGTGCGTGAATCTCAATTCATGGATTCAGTCACATGGAACATTAAAAAAAGTATATAAGATGGTTATTGCGTTTATTATTATTATTGTTATTATAATTAACGCATTTGTACATTGCACTGTTCAGGTTACTTTTATTTGCATGTTATTTGCACAACTACTGAGTGATCCAACTGAACTAACGCTGTAAAAATTCTACACATTACAACTGAAAATGTACGTTTAATTGTCTTAAATTTTAAAGAAAAAAGTGGCAACCTGCAGTTTTCAGTTCTTTGCACTTGTTCACTTTAATTATACAAAATCCACATGAAATCCTGAAAACTCAGTGGAAATTATTGTGACAGGTTAAACGGATTAAAAATAAGATGTTATCATAAAAACGTGGCAGTATTCAGTATCGATGTACATAATTGCTTTGCGGAGCTACACATTTTTTATAGACTGTTGTTATAGCTGATCATTCAGAATAATGCAATTTACATGAAGATGAGTAAAAAGTATTACCAACATTTTACTAAATTAATTTAAAGCTCACCTCTGTTGATGAAGAATTAGACGAGAATCAGTTTATTCCCCCAAATCCCTTTTATCAAGTATGTTTTCAGTCAGTGATTCATGTTCCTCTGTCCATTGTGCTTTCTGAATATTTATTTCAGCATCAGCAACAGTATTTCTCAGTAATTCTTTCCTCGCCACAAATTCCACACAGCCGGCAGCGTAGATTCGTGTTGTTATATCATGAAATTTCCATAAGCAGAATTACAGAATGGATATAAATAACAGCTCAGGTAACGCACGCTCGGAGATGTGTTGCCCTCTGACCCGTGTGTGGGTAACAATGGATACGCGTCCTCAGATAAGATCGATTAGACACGAAAGTGTCTTCTCAGGCTGTCCTTTCTGTTTCCCGTGGATTAGGACAACATTGCTCCAGCCATCCTTACAGCCACGCGTGCTTGTCCTCGTGCCTCTGATGATTTGAGAGATAACGTTCCACTGGCTCCCTTTAAAGTCTCTCTCTCTCTCTCTCTCTCTCTCTCTCTCTCTCTCTCTCTCTCTCTGTCGCTCCCTCTACAAATCATTCACTTTATGCACTTATCCACGAGAGTCACACCTCCGTCCCACCCCCTCTTTCTCTCTCCTTCAACGCAGCGAGTTCTTTCACGACCAGATTGAAATGAACGCTTGAGGCTAGAGCTGGACTCAAGTGTTTGGCAGTAACGCATGGGTTGTACGCCTGTGTTAAAGTGGTGCTGTTGTTTGTAAAAGTTTCAGCTACTCATATGAACATTTTAGCTGAATTAGGTGTTTAGTTATGATATTTTATGAAAATCCTTTTTATATTAGGAGTGTTGACAGGAGTGTCACGGCAAGCCTGCCTCTAATATTTTTAATTGAATTAAACATTTTATGACCTAAATTGACCTAAAAGTTCACTGTAATACAACGGGATTATTAAAATGAAACGCAAGACACTAAAGATCACTAAAAATGTGTAAAGTTGAAAGGAAATTGTAACAAGTCAGAGTAAAAAATTAGAGTAAAAATGTTACATCCATGTTGTTTTGTCAACTACCTGTTTACAAATGTATTTGTAAGACTGTGTTCTTCAGCAGATGACCCTTTGTTTGCCTTATGTAATGTACATGATTGTAAGTTCAGTCAACATAATTTTAAAACCTTTTCACAAAATCTAAAAAGTCACAATAATGATTTATCACAAACATTGATGAGGCAACACACATAAATGTTCTTTATTGTCATCTATGGTTCCTTTAACGTCCATGGAACCAAAAGGCTAGTGAAAAAAAGGGTTTTGAGATTCAAAAAAAAATTTTGTTCTTTACACTAAGAAAAAAAAAATGTGTACTGAAAGATTCTTTGGTAACCAAAAATGGTTCTTCTACAGCATCGCTGCAAAAACCCCTTTATGAAGTTTTATTTTTAAGAGTGTAGTGCATAAGAAAGTATTGTGTGAGTATTTATCAACCCATGATCTTCCAGTTAGTAATGATATGTTGTGAGATGCAAGATTATGCGATTACATGGATAGAGAACGGACTTGAAGAGGTTTACTTTTCTCAATTAGAGACAGTTTTTTCATAAGATATTTCTCATAAAAGATAAAAGGGACAATGTGTTTAATGTATTGCCAAACTTCTCATAAAAGACCTGTAAAGATTATTTCACTCTAATAGACACGTCAGTGGCAAATAGATCCACCTAAAGTAGTCTGTGCATGTGATTCGAAAAGACAGTTGTAATATAATCAGTAAATGAATGTATAGTTTAATACCAAGTTTGATGAGAGAAAAAAGGTTTTTTACTATAAAATGAAATCATTGGAATTCTTCAAGATTCACATATCATTCTCAGACCGATTATGTGCTAGACTGTTATTGATCATGGCTGATGGGAAGTATTAGATTCCATTAAAACCTCTTATTTCTGTCCTCTGTTTGTGAACAAAGTCAGCTGGTCCACTATTTCCACAACACACCCCTCCCCTCCTCACACATACACATATATATACAGAGAGTCAAATGTGAGAAAGAGGCATATGGCTTCCAGAGTCACCCTTCCCCCCATCTGCTGCCCTTTTTTTGCCTGGTGCATGTGTTCAGATCTGGGCATTGCTTTGGGAAGGGGGCATGGACCTCACTGACTGAATTAAGGTCTCTATGTGTGTGTGTTGGGGCAGCTGGCTGATGTTGCTGGAAGGATGGAAAGATGGATGAGTGGATGGAGAGATGGATGGAGGCAGGATGTCTGACCCAGGGCCAGTGGAGGGGTATGAAAATAGTAAGACCCAGAGAAAGAGAAAAAAAAACAATAGAGAGGAGGCCATGGAGGCAGAAGAGAACTGGGCATAGAGGGAAAACACATGGGATGGAATATTTTGACTGAAAAAGTGAAGATCATATGTGTTTTGGACAATATTATGAGTATTATATTATGTTATGTGTGGGCATAAATCTTTAGTGTTGTATAATTGGGTTTAGACAAATTATGCCATCACTGAAGGGAACATATGTTGTCCTGTGTGCTTACTTTCAGGAGGGCTGGTGGAGATCATAAGTATTGATCTCTGTTGTTCATGGTGAAAGAACAATGGATTGCAGCTCATTTCACGGCTTAATTCAGTCCAAGTACACGGTCAATAAGAATACCTTCTGCCGAGCTGTGAGGCATGTACATTCAAATCATATAAAACAAATTTCAAATGCTTTATTGTGATGTGTAGTACAAAATATTCCCTATCTGCATCATCTCCAGATTTCTCCCTCATGTATATAAAATACTTGACAAAAAAATTCAGTAACACCAAGTATAGCTCATATAAACTGTTGTTCAACTAGATAGATAGATAGATAGATAGATAGATAGATAGATAGATAGATAGATACAATACTAAATAAAATTTAAATATAATATGTAAAAATAAATATGAATTTTATCTTAATATGCCACTCAACCGCAAGATTAAAAACAAGGGTTCTTTATGGGCATCTGTGGTTCCATGAAGAACCTTTAACATCCATGGAACCTTTCCATTCCACAAAAGGTACTTTATAGTGGAAGAAGGTTATTCAGATTTCTAAAATGTTCTTCACACTAAGAAATAAATCGTTCTTTTGAGAACTGTTCACTGAAAGGTTCTTTGGGGAAAACAAAATGGTTCTTCTATGGCACTGCTTCAAAAATCACAATCAAATTTGAAAACTGGAACTAACTGTTGTATAATGTGTCTTTTTTTTTTTTTTTGCCTGTTCATGTGTTTTTCATGCCTGTTCATAGAATTTTAGTGATCTCAATAACTTGTCATGGGGAACAAATTAATTTAAATGGATGGTTTAATACAGAAAATAATTTAGTGACTTATCTCATTAAGATAAGTACATAACTTATATACTTTTAGGAGGCTGAATGAGTTTGAACATGGATTGCTATACTGAGGGTAGTCTAAACTCAGCTGTGTGACTGACCCAGGCACTGGATAGCACCCATTACAGCACCAATGAGAGCCAGCTGCAACTCATCAGCACAGGACACCTGAGCTCAGCCCTGCTTGGACATACTGCTCTTTACACACAATAACACTGGTGGACGCAGACACACAATGTTACATACATTCACATGCATGCATAGGATACTCAAGGACACCATCTAACATGGTTTTAGGGCTTATTGTTGGCATTAATCTGACAGGAGCACAAAGAGTTACTATCCTTGTACGAGACAGAGAGACAAGAAAGATGAGCGATGGCATATATTTTCTTCTTTCTCACCTCTCCAGGGTGAGCTCAGATCAGAACACCTCCTCCTCCCCCATGAATTGGGATCAGGTGGGGATCAGCTGGACCTTCAAGAAGGGGGGCAGAGGGTTTATGTGTGTGTGTTTTGGTAGTGGTGCTGATGAGCAGGAGGGTTGGGTGCCAGGCCGGCCTGGGGCCAATGGTGCACCTGTGAGAGATCCTGGAGGCAAATCTGGGTGTAGATGCATGGATATGATTGGAAAGGTCCATCGTTGCACCTGCACAGAGGCAATTGAAGTATTTGACAAGCCCAGAAAAAAAAAAAAAAAAAAAAAAAAAAAAAAAAAAAATATATATATTAGGGGTGTAACGGTACACAAACATGACGGTTCGGTATGCACCTTGGTGTTGATGGCACAGCAGGGGGAAAACTAAACAATTTTTTTTTTTATTAAACAGTAAAAAATTGCTCTCTTTAAATAAATAATTTACATTTTCTTAGGGATAAAAATCTACCTGGCTTATGCTCTAGTGAGCCCTTTTACATTAGGCCTACTATAAGGTTACAGTAAACAACAGAGCCTAAACGTAAACTGAATTACTATTTTTAAATACAACAAGCAACACTCAGCTTAAAAAATATATATGCAAACATGTAAATTGCACATTATGTAGTTTTTAAATTAACTTCTAAATTATAATAATTCTATTTGTTGTTGAAATATATTAATTTACACATTGCCTCTCATAACTCATTTTGTTATTTAAACATTGAAGAGTAATTATGATATCACTAACAGGTAAAGTAAAATATAATGAGTATATAGTCTAATATTTTCCAAAATGCTTTTCTCTAGAGTTTATTTCTAGCGCACTAACAAGCTGTGGACACTGATGACTTCCTGAGGTAAATAAAATTTGTTTACAAGCTGTTTTATTGCCATCTTTCCGTGGTTGAAACACTGATTGAGCTATTACGTGAGGCATGAGATGTACATTCATGTTTATTTCGCTTAAATCTACTAGTAAAGAAGAACTGATGATCGCACTCACTCGTGCTCTGCACTGCCTTTTGAGCGGAGGCGTTTATATTCCCTTATTGTATAGTTGTATCTTAAATTTTATACTTGATCTAGATTTTTAGGCTCTACTGTTAGTGTTATCTGTATGCACCGGGGGTCTGAGCGTAACGCAATTTCGATTCTCTGTATGTATGTACTGTACATGTGGAAGAATTCACAATAAAGCAGACTTGACTTGACTTGACTTATGCGATCTGTCGCGCCACACCAAAGTGCGCCTAAACAGCATTCATTGTTTACATTTCCAGAATAAAAGACATAATTTGAAAGATGATACTTTGTTTCTTATAAGTTATATATATATATATATATATATATATATATATATATATATATATATATATATATTACACTCACCTAATATATATATATATATATATATATATACACTCACCTAAAGGATTATTAGGAACACCTGTTCAATTTCTCATTAATGCAATTATCTAATCAACCAATCACATGGCAGTTGCTTCAATGCATTTAGGGGTGTGGTCCTGGTCAAGACAATCTCCTGAACTCCAAACTGAATGTCAGAATGGGAAAGAAAGGTGATTTAAGCAATTTTGAGCGTGGCATGGTTGTTGGTGCCAGACGGGCCGGTCTAAGTATTTCACAATCTGCTCAGTTACTGGGATTTTCACGCACAACCATTTCTAGGGTTTACAAAGAATGGTTTGAAAAGGGAAAAACATCTAGTATGCGGCAGTCCTGTGGGCCAAAATGCCTTGTTGATGCTAGAGGTCAGAGGAGAATGGGCCGACTGATTCAAGCTGATAGAAGAGCAACTTTAACTGAAATAACCACTCGTTACAACCGAGGTATGCAGCAAAGCATTTGTGAAGCCACAACACACACAACCTTGAGGCGGATGGGCTACAACAGCAGAAGACCCCACCGGGTACCACTCATCTCCACTACAAATAGGAAAAAGAGGCTACAATTTGCACAAGCTCACCAAAATTGGACAGTTGAAGATTGGAAAAATGTTGCCTGGTCTGATGAGTCTTGATTTCTGTTGAGACATTCAAATGGTAGAGTCAGAATTTGGCGTAAACAGAATGAGAACATGGATCCATCATGCCTTGTTACCACTGTGCAGGCTGGTGGTGGTGGTGGTGTAATGGTGTGGGGGATGTTTTCTTGGCACACTTTAGGCCCCTTAGTGCCAATTGGGCATCGTTTAAATGCCACGGCCTACCTGAGCATTGTTTCTGACCATGTCCATCCCACCATGTACCCATCCTCTGATGGCTACTTCCAGCAGGATAATGCACCATGTCACAAAGCTTGAATCATTTCAAATTGGTTTCTTGAACATGACAATGAGTTCACTGTACTAAAATGGCCCCCACAGTCACCAGATCTCAACCCAATACAGCATCTTTGGGATGTGGTGGAACGTGAGCTTCGTGCCCTGGATGTGCATCCCACAAATCTCTATCAACTGCAAGATGCTATCCTGTCAATATGGGCCAACATTTCTAAAGAATGCTTTCAGCACCTTGTTGAATCAATGTAGAATTAAGGCAGTTCTGAGGGCGAAAGGGGGTCAAACACAGTATTAGTATGGTGTTCCTAATAATCCTTTAGGTGAGTGTATTTACTTGTAAGAAACAAAGTATCATCTTTCAAATTATGTCTTTATATATATATATATATATATATATATATATATATATATATATATATATATATATATATATATATATATATATATATATATATATATATATATCTTTATATAACTTTGGCTGGCATGAAATGTTCAAGATGTGTGCTGTATGTGTGGCTGCACTCCTGGGCGGAAAGAATAAATTGGTCAGTCCTTTTCCCCCAAGAACAATCTTTGAGGTGTAAATAACTAAATCAAAGAGGGAGTTAAGAGAGTAACCAATATCTTTCACCCTTTTTGCTTTTCTCTGTCTCTCTTTTTTTCCCTCCCACTTCGTCTCGGTGGACTGTACTAGGCTGGTTTGAACTGGACACCATCTGCAATATTGTGACAGAATGGAACCCCCAAATACTTTCATTTAATTCTGCTTTGTGTGTGTGTGTGTTTGTGTGCACATGAGAAGAAAGCTACTGTTTTTTCAAAAAAATAAAAATACAAATAATAATAATAATAATAATATAGCTTTGCTTCTGTAAATATACTTTTATACATACCCACATCACAGCATATACACTAAAGGTGTGTGGGTCATGTCTGCACCCAGATTTTGTTCCCTTGGGTCCTTTGTTGAATTTAAAGACCATCTGTTTTTCTCTAACAAGCTTTCACTTTATTTTACCCCTCTTTTTGTGCATTTTGTTTGTTTTAAGTGTGTATGATCAAATTAAAGTGTTTCATCATTGCTATTATAGGCCTCTAATGAGAAACGTGAAAAAAATCAGCACCATGAACAATGCTGGAGAACCATCTGTGCAGCCGTTGCCATAATGAAAGCATTAGTTTTTATGTATGTATGTATGCATTTCTTTCTTTCTTAATTATTATTATTTATTTATTTTTTACACAGATCTGTGAATACATACGCAGATTTTTTAGGATTATAACAGGCAGTATCAGATTTCATTGAACTTTCAGCAGGCATGGGTCCTGTTTAATATAAAGGAGTAAAGTCATGAAGCACTTCTGCAACTCAGTCAATTTATAACCCTTATGGTGGTTTTGCAAATGCAAATTATTTTCTATTAAATGCAAATTATTTAATTGAATAATTTATTAGTTTCAAAGCTTCTAGAGGGTATGATGGGAAACTGAAGAAAGCATTTAAAAAATGTGGCGGATTAAATGTGTCATACCATTATATTCTAAAGTCAGATTATGCCTTTGTTATACACAGTTGTTTGGTATTATATTCAATAAAGAGAGTGTAGAATGAAAATAAAAAATGTTAAACTAGCATTTGTCAGTGGCCTGTTTAGAGAAAAAGATCTACAGTATAAAATAAATTACTGAGACTCTACTGTACATTAATGTTTTGTCTTAGTTGTTAGATGCAGCCTTGGTCGTTATATAAAAAAAACTTACAGACCACTAAACTTTTGACCAGTAATGTATATATTTGCACGTTATGTTGCATGCTACACTCATATTCAATCTAGAGACAAGCGCATACTCGGGTCACAATCGACTGTAATATTCTTTCTGGAGTTTGAAATATGACTGCATCCCATTGATCGGGTGTGATGTCACAGTGACTAGGCAAATGAGCGAGAATACAGGCTTGCAAAAAGTGAAGGAAAAACAACTGCAGTGGTCATAGTGAGAAACTAGCAAACAGAGTGTAAGACAATGCAAGGGAAGATTCGTGTTATTTTAAGGCAAAGTGACAGATTCTTACAGGCACATACATAAACTTGTACTGATGTGTCTATGCCTCAATACCTGTGTAATTGTTGAGTGTTTGATGTGGACTTAACCTCATCTTCTTTGTCCATGAGACTCTGTTAGTTTTCCCTCTGCATTCACATCATGTCTCATCTCTGTCATGTCTGTGAGGCTGTGTGTGTTTGTGGATGATGGGAGTAGAGTGGACACATGGATATGAGGAACTGGTGCCTTGCCCGAGGAGAGCTGTAATAGCAGCTGGCAGTGTGACTTTCTGTCTTTCTTTCTTTCTTTTTCAATAGATTATACAAAAAAAAAAATCACACTATTTCCCATGGGCCTTTCCTCTACGACCATAATCATCCCTCTAATGAAGAGTGACAATCCCTATGATGACGGCCCTTCCCCCCTTTCTCTCCTCTTTCTCTCCCCCAACCCCAATTTTACTGTCTGTCCACTTTTTTATACAGGTGACTGAGTGATTTGATTGGGTGCTGCTTCTGTTTTGCAATATAATATGGATCAGCTGTCACGTGATTGGTTTTGCACTGGCCTGGAGTATCTTTTCTACTTTTACATGACTATTTCCCTGTAGTTTAGACACCCTTGAGGGATGTGCCATAACTGAAACACTGTGTGAGTGTGTGTTGTGCATGTATGATGGAAATATATGTCTTGTTTTTTTTGTCTCTGAGGGGACAGGTTGCCGTGGTAATGATGCCTAAGGGAGAGGGGTAAGATGTAAATTGGGTGATCATCACAGAATGTAAAGTGAAATCTGCAGTGCACCACGGGAGTCTGAGTAAGAGAGACAGACAGAGTGAAAAAAGAGAGAGGTCATGTCCTGGAGGCGCTCGGGGTCTAAGATGCTGAATTTCCCAGATGAAAGTGAAAACAGGGCCTGTGTTTTTTGTGTAAGTGTGTGTATGTGTGCATATTATACAGTCAGACTATACAGCATGTCTGGACATGACTGCTCAAAGTCCATAATCTTAATTGGCTCTCTCTTGAGATTATGAGAGCTGGTTAATTGGAAAAACATCCTCACTTGCATTTATACCTTTTTATTCACTCAGAAGAAAATAAAAAACTATAAAATAATAAAATTAAGAAATATAAATGAGTTAATTCCATTCAATTATGTAATTTTATATGTCAGTTTATTTTTTATTTATTATGTCTGTGTAAAACATTTTTATTCACAACATGAGAAAAAAAGGCTAACTTAAATTATAAACTATATTATTTATAAAATTTAACTAATTGATTTTTTGTTGTTGTTAATATTAGGCCTTCCAGAGTATTATTATTATTATTATTATTATTTTATTTTAATATATATATATATATTTGTAATAATAATAATTATTATTTTATATATATATATATAAAATAATAATTATTATTATTACAAATACTATTAAATAATAGTTATAAATAAGATTTTCATATAATTCAAAATAATATTAAATTATTAAAAAAAAAAATAGGACTTGCGTGTTTAGCAGGGATAATTGGTCTTTTGTTCTCCTTGTGTTGTGTTAATAAAGCTTATGCTTGTGCACATGTAATGATTAGCTTAACTTAGTTGGACAATTAAAAATATATAACGTACCAGAGAAAACAGCATAACTTTTGATCTTCCAGCATATTCGATAGCCCTCATGCTGGCGCTTAAATAAAACACATTTTCACACTCTTTGCCAATACCTAACAGCACTTTTCCTTGATACTGTACATATGCTGTTGCTCATGATATACCTCACGTTTCAATGACAGAGAGTTAAACCAAAAAATGCATTTAAATTACGAAGCAACCAATCACACTGGCTTTACAAACATGAACTAATTAGCATAACAGGGGATGCACAGAGAAACAGCAAACCAATAGGAATGCCTCATTGATCCCTTTACACCCAATCATCTTTCAGTGTGATTATTAAACCACATTATTATGTTAAAAACTGCACATATGACAACACACAGATTTAAATCTGTCTCATTTGATGTAAAGAAATGTCAGCAAGAGAAGGTTGTCATTAAACAGAAAGGTCATTTCTGTGTACTTACTTTTCTCTTTCCTACTCTGTTTCTTTTTTTTTCTTTAACCAGCCAATGATATCTCAATGTTTTATTTTTTTCTTCTTCCTCCTCTTCCTGAGTTTACCCAGTTGCCAGGTAACCCTGGGTCACATCTGGGGTCTAAATCGAGCACTTTCTCTTCCTAGTTATCAGAGAGATGGGCTGTAATTTATTAGTTTGATAAAAAAAAGAGAAAGGCATTATACAGCACCGCCAATCTCCACAGAGCTTGTTTGGAATTCATGCCCTATCCCATTTCCAGTGCATTCCTTGCGGCATCTCTGAGCCATTCATCTTTAAATTGACCACCTGAGCCAGGTTTCTGCATATTCAGTTGGAAGAAAGCACACTAGGCTTGAACAGCCAGCCCTGTAGATTCAACATGTGCTGTAGCTTAATGGAATTAGGATTTTTAAAGCAGTTATTTATTTATTTAATCAATTATATTATGTCTACAATCTACATTGAAGCCAATTTCACAAAAAAGGGGGGTGGGGGGGGGGTCGTGTTTTGGTAAATCATAATTATGACATAAAAGAGGTTTAAATTATAACATAAAAAGTTGCAGTTATAACATAAATAGCCAATATGCCATATGAATTAGTCATAATTATGGATTTTATATAATAATTATAGCTTTTTAAATCACACAATTTCAACTTTGTCATAACTGACTTTTATGTCATAATTTTCTCTTTTATGTCATATTTATAACTTATCTCAATTTTTAAATTTGTAATATTTGACTTCAGCATAATAAACCAAATAAAATATATCAAATATAACAAATCAATTACTTAATAATCCTACAAAAAAAAGAAAAAAAAATAAAAAAAGAAAAAAAAGAAAAAAAAAGAAAAAAACTGCCAGAGGGTGTTGCCAAAATGGCTGCCGGGTGAACTGACTTGCCTTAATAGATGGGAACTTTGAAATTCAAATGGTATCACCATGTCACCATAAATCGCCAACTTTCATTGAAAATGAATGACTTCCGGTTGTTTGGTCACTGCAAATGGCTGTATGTGTGGATGCTCCTTGAAAGAGTGCCAGGGATCTGGAAGCAGTATGCTTGTGAAATGCCAGAAAGACACATACTCTGGCATTTGGGAAGGTGCACAGATGCAGTCCGTGAGTGTTGAAGGTGACAGACAGCCAAGTAGAGAAGCACAGGGATTTGTTTAAAAGCTCCTGCCATCCTCACCTGAGTGTCAGTTGCGTGTCCCTGCTTAGATCATTAATTACAGGGAAATGCCGCGGAACCGGTTATACATAACAAAACGCACAATCCACTACAAAGAGTAAACAAGCAAACAAACCTGCACCATCATATGGTAAAACTGTACTTGAATTTAGTAAGACCAAGTCCACAAAAGTTATTTCCTACTATATGTCTTAGCAGCAGATGCACATACACAAACTTGCCAATCAGTTCACAACTGCACATATAGAAATAAAATTTTAGAACATATTACACCTCCAAAGCTGTGTGTATGCTTGGTAAAATTCATTTTGAAGCATTTGCACACCTGCTCCATTGTGGCTCTGGCTGCTGTTATGATCACAACTTGCAACTGGCTATTTATAGAGATCTCCTGCTCCAATCTGAGGAACAGATGATGCATCTATCACAGAGAGGTGTTTATGAAAAGGGTTAACTGTCCCAGGTTTGCCCACAAGTCACCAGTATAAGTGGCGCTTGAATTGATGTCCCTCGGTGTGAATTATGACACTCTAAACTGACAGTCTTCCAATGATTGTGGCAATACTTTGATTAGAGAGAAAGATAAACAAAAACAAACGCACCTGTATTTTCACAGGAGAACTGCGACCGAGTCCCGCGAGACCTGTAAAATGGACGCCCCGTTTCCACCTCAAGGCAATTACGTGCCATCTGCTCCAGTCTGTGTTGCGCGAGGCCGCTTGGTTTTTCGGGATGTTGATGTAAAATTACGCGCTTTAAATTGACATAGTCCATGACAGATTGTGACTGACGGGCGCAAAATTAATCATATCGCTAAAGCGAGTGGTCAGCTACTTTCAGAGAGTAAAATGAACACCTGGAGTGCATGCATCAGCCCAAAATGGAGACACAACTTGATAAAATATGGCGCTGTCTTTTATTTCTATTCTATGGACAGGTTGGGAAATTTTTCTTGCCTGACATTCTTTTCCATGGTTTTGCGTCTCCTGTTGTAATTGTAGTTTTATTGGATATCAAGCGTCCTTCAGCAGTGAACATCTGGGCATCTGAAGCAATAACGGCAACATTTACACTTGTCTCTCAAACACCTGCGATATCTTACTGAGATGAATATATTGAATTTATCTAATTTGAATATGTATTTTTTTCCCTCTTTGGTGCAGAAAGAAGTACAAATCGATTCTTGGTATGTAATAAATGTTTTTGTTGTTCAAAAGGCATTCATTATATTAGGAACAGTAAGTATGCATTCTACCATATCCACCTTATTTTGCAATGCAAAAGTAAGATTTTATTTTATTATTATTATTATTATTATTATTATTATTATTATTATTATTATTATTATTAATGTGTGAGACTTCCAATTCATGTTAACTACTATAGGTCAATAACTAGAAGAATAAACTAAAGGAAACTGTAAAACCAGTGTTTATGATTATAATAATACATTAAAATCACATGCTAATGAATCAGTTTGCAATGTAAAGCAGCTTAACAGGTAAAATACTGTAACCAAAACCAAATGAAACCAAGCCTTTCACATTCAAGTTACAAATGGTTGTGTCCCTTATTTCATTCAAAATAAAGTGGATAAATTAGTGCTGTTATACATTTCCTGTTAATTTAATGGCCTCTTATTTCAATGATTTATTTTGTTTTTCAGTTGTATGAGAAATAAAGCCTCACTTTTTTTGCAGTCATAATCTTTAAGAGACCAACCTGAGGACAACAGCGATCACCACTAGTGGGTAACACCCAGTGGTAGGCCCAGTGCTACCACAGCAGGACCCAGCGCAAGAGTGTAGCTGAGACATGCCCTGATACACCACCACCACACAGAGTCAAACAGAGAAGAAGCAGCTGTTTCTGTATTTGATTTCACTTGATTTTGTTATTAAGCAAGATAAGACATTCTCTGTGATGTGTTCAAAACAAGCACACTTACTCTCTGAGGATTTCCTCAGAGTGTCAGCCCAAAGCTGAAGTGGGGGAGTGGGCTTTCACTTTGGCAATTCACAGCACTCATGAACTAAGTCATGCCAGTACTAACAATTTAAATGGTTAAATTTAGGCATGCATAAAAATTAGCTTGAGCCAACGAGAATCAGTATACTTAATGTGTTGCTTAATTGAAGAAGAACATTACCAGATTTAATTAATGATGGTGAGATGATTATAAACTGCACTGCAGTATATTGATTCCTGACAGCAGCTTCCCTGTTCCAATGGAGTTTGCAGTCATAAAAGCACACTGAGCAAAGATAAACAGCAGTGAACCCATTTGTACACTGAATCCACAGAATCCAGACTTCCTACATTCTTGTAATTTTCTTTACCATAATACAAGAATGTGGTAAGGTGACTAAAAAACAATGAACTCTGCATGATAGGAAATTTCATACAATGAAAACCAGGCCCGGCAACAGCTCTGACATGTAAGTTGGGCCACAGGACTCTTCAGTTGTTTTTACGATGGATCCCAAACAGCCCAATTGCTTTAAAAACTGTATTAGACATTTACGTCCAAAACTGATGTCCTCTGGTAATTGTGAAAGTGGAGTATGTGCTGCCACCTAGCGTCTCGATAGAGTTTCACATCTGGAACTAGGCAATGCTACAGTGGCGTTATTTAATGTAGACTGATATTATATATTTTATAATAACATTACATTATAATAAACAAAACTATTAAATGGATAGTTCATCCAAAAATTCTGTCATTACTCACACAAAATTTGTTTTGATGAAATCCGAGAGTTTTCTGACCCTGCATATACAGCAACGAACAACCACGTTCAAGGCCCAGAGAGGTACTTTTTCGTTCTAATATGCTGATTTTGTGCTCGAGAAACATTTCTTATTATTATCAAGGCTGAAAACAACTGTACTGTTTAATGTTTGTGAAAACCAGATCAACATTTATTTGAAATAGAAACCTTTTGTAACATTCTAAGGCCCGATTTCACAGACAGGGCTTAGACTAAACCAGGATTAGGCCACAGTTTAATTAGGACATTTAAGTAATTTTTATTAACATGCCTGAGAAAAAACATTACTTGTGTGCATCCTGAGACAAAACAAATTCACCAATATATTTCAAGATCAGTCAGTATAAGTCTCTTTTAGTTAAAACAGCTCAGATTTACACTTTAGTCTGGGACTAGGCTTAAGCCTTGTCTGTGAAACCAGGCGTAAATGTCTTTATTGTCACTTTTAATCATTTAATGCTTCCATTACGAATAAATGAACCCCAGACATTTTACGTATTTTTGAATATTATACCACTCTACTTTTCATCTGTTTTCTGATCCTGTGTTTCTGTCTTTATTAGCTCTTGCCCTATCTCATTTTTCTCCTTTTCACTTTTGTCATTCCCTCCTACATTCTTTTAATTTTTCCCCCAGGCTTCCCTTTCCTCCATCACCCTCTCCTCTCTCTCCTTCCACTACTTGATCCTCTTCATTTTTCCCTTCCCCATCCCCACTCTCCCTCTTTTACTTTTTCCCACTTTTCTATTTCTCCCTGTGCACCCTCGGCCACAATGCCTTCCCATCCTTCGGTCTGCAGTTTCAGTTGTTCCACTCTTTGCATCCTTTTCTGGGCACTAGACTCCAGTTTAGCTATCAGCTGAGCCAGTTAGGTCTGCAAGGCCTCTAGGCTGGCCTCTAAGCGCTTCACCTTGTCCTCTGTTTTCTCCACCTGTCCCTCCCCTTTGTCTGTCTCTTCTAGCATCCCTATTTTTGTCAGGATCTGATGACCCTTCTCCTCCAACAGGTGTTTGGCTGCAGGGTACTCAAGAAGTGTTTCAGTCAGGTCCTCTTTTGAAAGACTGAACAGATCTGAGTAACCAATGCTGCAAATGTTGGCTGTTTGTCTATTTGTTCTCACAGTTCTGAAAGATGATGACTTTAGACAGATGCATGCTCACGGCAATTGCTGTCTTAAGTGTGACTGGAAGATGTTGAAGAATCTCATTCTCCTGTGAGATCTTTCTGTTCCAGACATATGAGACGATTTGGGTGGAAACAAACATTTAAATGATGAAGCATTTAAATAATTAATGAGAGAGAAACACCTTTAAGGCATTTAATCTCATGTTACTAAGAAAGGTTAGTTCTAGCATTATTTTTCTGTTGCCACTTGGTGTCATATTTTGTTCTCATTTGCAATTTAGCAAACTTTTACATTTACACTCTTCAAAAGATTGGGGTCAATGTTTTTTAAAGAAGTCTCTTATGCTTACACATTTATTTGATCAAAAATACAGTAGAAAGTTCATATTGTGAAATTAACTTAGATGTAATATATATTTATTTTTATCAATGTTAAAAACAGCTGCATAATATCTTTACTGTTACAGTTGGTCAATTTAATTCATCCTTGCTAAATTATAATTTCTTAAAAACATCTTACTGCTTACTGATCTACAATTTTTGAAGGGTAGTGTAGATTAATTAAATATGTACATTTAAATTCTGCTGTTTGGGCTCACACACTATAACACAGGGGTGTCAAACTTAGTTCCTGTTGGGCCACAGCCCTGCAGAGTTTAGTTCCAGCCCTGTTCCAACACTCATACCATGTAGTTTTCAAATAAACTTGAAGGACTTGATTAGCTGGATCAGGTGCATTTAGTTAGGGCTGAATCTAAACTCTGCAGAGCTGTGGCCTGCAGGAAAGTTTGACACCCTTGCTATAACAAAAAGACACACTTGTTCAGGGTGCCCAAACTCAGTCCTGGAGGGCCAGCAAAGTTTAGCTCCAACTTGCTTCAACACACCTGCCTTTAAGTTTCTAGTATGCCTAGTAAGAACTTGATTAGCTGGTTTAGGTGTGTTTAATTGGGTTTGGAGCTAAACTCTTCAGGACACTGGCCCTCCAGGCCCAAGTTTGGATACCCCTGCACTTGTTGATGTGGAGATGCTGGTACCAGTCATTGACACATTTCTGCAGTTCTTTGCTGATGCACCCTTCACCAGCTCGTGATTGGGGGAAAAAACACCTTGTCAAGATCACGCAAGCTTGATATCACGTCCCCCATGCTCCCCAGGATGGAAGCAAACCTCAGCATTGCGGTCAACATGGCTGCTACCAAAAACAGATACCCTTATTCGCGTTCAGGTGGCAGAGTGTCACCTACTGTGGTGGTGAGGATGAGAGTGGAAAACAAGAAGCAGAAGTACTGGCGTCTCGTGGAAGCAAAGTCAGGGTCAGAAATGTGGTGATGAGCCCAGGGAACTGCACCAAAGCCTATGTAATTAGACAGAGAGAAGTAGACGCAGGTGTTCAAGTGGAACGAAAATATACAGCATGAGTTTGGTGACACAGAAGGTGTTGGGATACGACGTGCGCGTTTCCATGCGGTCCAAGGTCTCATTCAAACGGCCCATTCGCAGGAAGCGATCCTCTTCATTTGTACAGAACTAAAAAACAAAAATACAAATTAACATTTAAATATTTATATTAATCCATAAAGTCAGTCTATACTGAAGCAAAGTTGTCAATTAAATAAATACATGCAAAGACAATAAATAAAAGCGACAAGCACACAGAACAAATCACATATATAATCCAATGTGCAGATGTAGCTCATCATAAAGTAGTAAAACCTCAGCGTTTGACCCAGTTGTAGCAGAGAGGAAGTATCATAATTTGCAACCATGTGTAGTAAAAATCTTAAAATGGATCAATTATCCATTCCTTCCAACTGAGAGATTAGGAAATTTTTGTGTTAGCCTTTTTGTGTAGTGTATTATTTTACATAAACCCCTTAAATGACAATGAGCTGATTATTTATTTAATTTGTGTGTTTAGAACATAGTTTGTTGTCAGAAATAAACTTAATAAAGCTTTTATATTATAACATTCTTTTCTTTTTTGAGCTACAAAAAATAGCTCTATTATGTCTGAATAGGCCTACTATAATATATGCAGCATAATAGTAAGCATAGACTTTACGTTCGAAGCATTTTGAAATCGAAATATCTTTTTATTATTTTAACTGTATCAGGGAGGGAAAAATACATAACGTATTACCACTTGGTGGCAGCATTTATACAAAAGGCTTTTTTGTTGTTGTTGTGCTGCACAGCGGTGGACTCATTTGACCTACCTTGCTGTGGCCAACTCATGAATATTAATTAGGCATAGTGTCTTGTCGCTCCTTAAAGGTTACAAACCAACGCAACGTCACCGTGATCTAATTAATATTCATACGCCACTTCGTCAATTCTCCAATTTCACTGGCGGTGGCGCTCCGAGCAAAACAACCGTCTCGTCGCCATGGCCGCCACCCTCCAGTGAAACGTCATAGCGTCCCGTGCGCGTGGGTGTGTCCGTGGAATCTGAGGAGAAAGATGGCTGCGGGACGAAGGGAGAGGTTGACAATTCTGAGATTCGCTGTTTCAGGTTAACGGCGGAGGACGAAGCGGAAAACAGCGCTCGCTTGCGTAAGTATTTTTTGCTCAGGTTTTAACGGTTGAATCGCGCTGTGTGGTCTCGTCACCGTTCGTTTCCCGCTGGGGCTCGCGAGCTCAACGGACAGCGTCAAATCAGATCTGACCCGTTGAAAGCTCACGGTGCGGCTAACAGTGAAGCCCCACATAGATGAGAAGAGATATATAACTGGAAGTCAAAGAAAATATGCGTAAGTTACACCCTATAAACCACGATCATGGTGGAAGCATCAAGATGTGTGTCTTCCACTTGACATAACCACATAGAATAACGGTTTTTAACTGTTCAGTTCCCAGTTTGTGTGTTAAAAAACGACACATCACTGCGTGGGAATGTGTAGCGTGACACATACTTGCACTGAAAGTGAGAAAGAGGGAGCTGCATTGGCATAAACTTGAATATGTGATTGAAAGCTGGTTAGGGTTTTTGTAACGTTCAGGTCAGCTTCTCGGTACTATGAACCAGCGATTTTGTTGTCGCGTCTTTTAACGTGCTGTTATAAGTGGCATTTGACCTGCACAGTATTATTATGGTAAGTGGTGTGGTCCCAGGTTTGCCCTGTAAAACGTGTATGTTGTCATAAGTGATGAACCCTTGGCTTCAAAATGACTGTTATGTTGTTGTGTAACGTGAGTACTCAACACTTGGCTATGGGGCGTGAATTATGGTGCATCATGTCAGTCCAAATCATTTATAATCATGTGGTCTGTCCTTTGTAACTAACCTGTTTTTGAATGAGTCAAACTGTAAGTCTGACTTTGATAGTTTATTCACACATATGTGATGTGTGGTTGAAAACAATCTATTATGAATATGATTATGGTTACAGCATTAGTAGAAGCAGCTCCTTTGAGTCCTTCTGTAGGAATGTGTCATTCATATAAAAGCTTGTTGAGCTTTTTATGAAGACTATCTATGAAGTCACTGTATTTATCACCAAATGTGCGAGTAGACCGTATTCCTGATTCCTGGATTGTATACATGCTCTACATCCATAAGAGGAGATAATGGCAGAGTTATGAGTGCAAGCGGAGATTTTGAGTGGTCTGCAGAAAAGTAATGATGCTCTAGTCTAGTTGGTTCTCAGCTTTCTTTCTGCTGATGGTGTATTATTTAATGTTTAACAGGTTTTAGCTTCATATTTCCTTATTTCAGGTGTAGGTGCTGGGATTCCTCAGCTACTCATTATTAATTACTTTTATCTAAGACAATATTAATGATTCTCACCCTTCATCTTATTGTAACAAATTGTGTGTAAAGCCCATTTTTACAAACATTTTTACTTGGAAAGGCTGATGTCTATAATGATAATCACCAAAACTAAATAAACAAACTTAAGAAAAAAATAGTTTTTAATTTAATTAAAGTGCCCCCATTATGGGTAATAAAAGGTTCATATTTTGGTTTTGGGAGTCCCCACCAACAGGTTGACATGCATACAAGGTCAAAAAACACTTTCATTGTCTTAAAATATGCATTATTTTTTTTCCTTTTTCGCTTAATGACCCCCAAACGATTTGTTTAACGATTCATTTTTCCAAACTCCTCCTTTGCGTGATGCTAAACTGCGGTGATTGGTCAGTTGTGATTGGTCTACTGTGTGCAGCACAGATAATAAAAGAACGCCCATCACCGTTACTTAGCCCACAGCTCGGTGATAAACACCCAAACAGCCATGTTATATGTGTTAGCCCAATGCAGAAACGCATTGATAAAGCACTGCTGTTTGTATACTAACATATTGCTCTATTCTTTATCAGAACTACAAGTAATAACAATAACAAACATTCAGTATTCATCCCTACATTTCTAGACAATTGCAAGTGAACAGATATTGCTGTTAGACAGAGACCTACAAGCTGCATGCGCGGAGCGAACACAATACACACAACTAAATACGTATTTTGCATGCTACAGTAGGCTTCAGAGAACATGACGGCAAGTTTTTAAAATAATTACTCCACTTTCATAATAAAAATATCCTGATAATTTACTCACCCCCATGTCATCCAAGTTGTTCATGTCTCCCTTTATTCACTCGCAAATAATTTATCAGTCGCAACTTATATAACGAAACGATCTGTCATTTTCGTAAAAAATAAAATAAAAGATTATACACTTTTTGCCCGTCTTGTCAATTTTTTAAAAATATTTTATTTCATTTCACAATAACCCTAATTCAATCATACTTTTGCTCCATAAAAGTCTATATAATACTAGCTTCTAGAGCAACATTTCTGTGCCATAAAACCATATAAACTTGTGTGCTCTTGTAAAGATGTACTTCAGACTCTCTTCATCTGTTTTTCTGTCTACACCCCCTCTGCACAGACTCATACACACACTTGCTGGAGTCATTTTGACCTGTTTTATTTCCCTTCAGCAAATGCTACAGCAGTCCTAAACTAATTTCAGTGTCAGAATTACTGAACTTTGAACTCTTTTTGATTAAAACCCAAGGAATGAATATGACCTGTAGTGCAAACAAACTCTCTCTCTCTCTCTCTCTCTCTCTCTCTCTCTCTCTCTCTCTCTCTCTCTCTCTCTCTCTCTCTCTCTCTCTCTCTCTCTCTCTCTCTCTCTCTCTCTCTCTGTTCGCTTGTTCTCCTTTTTATTTCCAACCGCCAGTGGTCAACACTCTCTAGTTGGATTCCATTGAATTTAGTCATTTGGTTTCTTGTGATTCACCTTTTCCATTTTTATCTTTATTGGCATAAATTTGAAACATACCAAAATAGAAGTAAATGCATAGTCTAAAAATAAGAATCATAAGGAAGTATAAGCATTTGGAGGTAAAGACGAGTTTCAGATGTCCTTTCATTTAACCAAAGGTTTAGATTTACAGAGTAATGTGAATCTTGGAGATAACAGCCTTGTTTAAGCAGACTACTGTATATTTAGGGGTAGTGTGTTTTGTGCAAGGTTGAGTTACATGTCTTGATCGAGGGTTCAGTGATTAAAGAGAAGAACTGTAATCTTATTAACCCCTTTTCTTTTTACTTGGTGGTAGCAGCACAGATCCGTAACCATTATGTTACCTCCACCTCATCAGCTAAAAGGGTGCACTGATGTGATGCCAGTAATTACACTTGCACGTTTACCTGCTCCTGATCTGCTATCCTACCATTAAGACTTCACCTGTGAGCTGCCAGGACAGACACCTGGCTAATGATTCATTGACCTCAGGGCAGTAAGAAAGAGAGAGAGAGCCCTCTCCATTTGCTTCTCTATCTCTCTCTTTTTCTCTCCACCCCTTTTTCCCCTCTGTCACATTCTCAGACAGCCTTGCAATATAATATAGGCCAACATGCAAAGCCATTGATATAACAATTTTTTGTAATTGATTTGGCAGCAGTGTTTTATATTAAAAATTACTATAAAATTTGTATCTCTAGATTTATGCTTTGTTATATGAACGAATGCTGTATTTTCCAGAATGTCACATTTTTTTATGTAAAATGTTCTGCAACTTATATTTCAAAGCAATGTTTTTATAGTGTAATTATGTGAATCATGTAAAACGTGCGCAGAGCACACACATTTGCATTTTGTGCCGAGTTATGCGGGCCCAAATTTATTTCTCACACACGCAGTAGTTTCAGTTTCACGTAAAATACATTTCTTTAGGCTTGGCATTAATAAGTATTTTTAATAATGAATGCCACTTTAATTTATTTGTTTTATACTGATATCTATCATTCCTGTTCTGTACTGAATATCTTTAAATTTAAAGGATTTGATGTCGAGTGAGGGGGAGTAATATACGTTTATAGTGTTTATAATGTAAATGCTTTTTGTTTACTGGCATTTTAGATTATTTCTGAATGTAATAATAAAATGTACACTTATACACACCAATGCAACTTTTTTTTTTTTTTTTTTTTACAATACAGTTTTGACCTGGTGCAATTTATAATCAGGTGCAACTTATTTTCCGGAAAATACATTAGTCAGTATAATACTGTTTCACAGAAATTTTGGTAAATGCTTACTTTACTGACATTTCATGTTTAAATGTTTTGTTTATTATTTAAGTTAGTATATTTAAGTTAATTTAAAATGTTCAAGCTCTTTTTTCACAGCCTCAGCCCTTAAATATTGCATTTTAAGGCAACTTTACAGACAAGGATCATGTTATATTCTATTTCAGGATGTTCTGTGCATCTAGCTGTTTTTGAATGCAAGAACATGTATGAATTGATGACATGACTGACCCAATCAGCCAAGGGAAGGCCTTGAAGCTCCCTTCTTACTGTTGAGTCCTGGTGTTTATGAGTCAGAGTAAGCGGTATGCATTTGCATTAATGACTTATGAGTGCATGTTTATGCACATGATGCAGGTGTCTCCTCTATGTGTCCTTACTGCTTGGGAGATGTTCTTTTGGTTCAGCATGATTGTCCTCACCAGTGATATATTGATTCTTATAGTTACTTGTACAAAGCAATTTCTGAAACACTTTGCATGTGCCTGTGGTGAGTCACAAATGCTTGTATTTGTTAATGTTTTAAAAGACATATAGATGTGAATCTTGATACGCCAGTAGTGTGCATCTCTGGTGTTTGTGGTTGCAGGGTCGATAAAGAAATCACAGTGAAACACAAGGAGCTGACTGTTCTCCCTGGGGCATTAAGCAGTCAGTAAGCGGGCAGAGCTGACTGACTCTGGACTGCTCAGATAATCTCCGCTGTTTAGTCCCATTACGGCACCACTAGTTGTGTTATTCTGGAATCTTGTAGCCAGCAAAGCATTTGTAAAACCTTTACAAAATTACTGATCTCAGAGTGGAAGCTTGTAGGTAAACTGCTTTTGCGAGTTACCAAAAATGTATCTTGGTGTTTGAGAAGCAGGTGAGTTACAATGTCAATAAAGTGAAACTAGGACGAAGCACACAATTATTCTTTGCATTGGTGTGGCACCTAATATTATTTATAGGTGATAATCATGCTATCTGCATGTCTTAAAAAGCCTTAATTCACCCTTCTACAAAAAATAAGGGCTTAAGTTTAGCAGAAAGTGTTAAACTCAAAGAAAAAAATTTATATCTTCCTCAGTATTTTTATTTTGCTTTCCAATACAAATATCTAAACATCCTTTAAAAAAAGACATTTACTTGAAATGAAAACTAAACATATGAAGTCTTGTTCTCTGAGAAATTTAGCAAAATGTAAATTACTTTATGCTTAAAACAAGAACAAACATCTGTTAAGGGAGTATGAAAACTTGTTGAATTAAGTAAGATTATTATTATTTTTTCTTTGTCCATTTCGAATTAAAACATAATGTTGGAAAATCTGTTGGAAGTTGTATTTTTAATCTTTGAAGCATGCTAATACAAGATATTTACAGTTTACTTTTAGAGACCATATTAATGTTTTTTTTTTTCAATTTAATTTATTCCTTAAATTTTCTTTACTTGGTCCTAAAAAGAACTTTAAAAGTCTTAAATATATACCTTCGTAACCCATGCAGAAACCCTGTATCTGAAACCTGATTGTGAAATATTCTTGAGCGTGAAGGCTGAGCATCTTTTTTATTGATACTCTAGAACTTACTACGGCAAAGGAAATTTACCTAAATTTAACATTATTATGGACTATAAATGTCATGGCATATGCCTACAGATTCAGCAATTGCCTACTGCAATTCAATTGTATTGCACTGAATATAATATGTGCATGTGTTGATGATGATAACATAGTCATTGTAGCTGCCACACAGTATGATTTGGCCGTCACGAGTCACATAACTAGTGAGTGATTGGCTTAAGCAGTAACTACTAGGGAGAGAGACAGAATATTGGAGGAATAGTGGTCAGCTGGGCTGCCTACACTGAAAGACACTTAACTAATTAAAGGAGAATCTATGCCAAGCTATCATACTGCCTCTTTGCTGGCTAGAAACTGTAAGTAGATGTTCTTTGACTTGGTCTGGAACATTGAGCCCTGCTGTAGTTGAATTTGCCTGTGACTCATAGTATCCAATGTACAGTACCAAGAAGCCTTTGTATCCCCTTGAGTTTGTGACACATGGTTACTTCCTTGAACAGGGGCCCTTCCTCAATGGACAGCCTCTATAGCATTATGTCATTGAACTGTCTTTCTTGGGATGAGGGAGTTCTCATAGGGAAGGAAGCCTTACTTCTTGTCACAGTCATGGAAGGTTTTAGTGAATGGCAGGGTGGAGTGTCTGTATGCGTTCATTGCTTCCTCAAAAATGGTTTTTGAGTTTGTTTGAATTTTATGACCCATTTCTCTTGAGTCTTTTTTTTAAATTATTATTTGTCCTGCCTTGTTTAATGTCTCAAAAGAAAACAAAAAAAAAATTAACACTCACTTTTATTAATAACAAAATAAAAAAACATAATCAACATGTTGTTGCATTAGTTAAGACCACAGGAAAAGTTGTGAGAGTGTGTAACATCACAGGAAACCTATTTATACAGATGCTGTTTGCAGGTTGGTTTTCAGAAATGCCAGAGAGCCAGCTGAATGGATAGATGAATATACAGCAGGCTACCGCTCGCAATATTTAATGTTGCGAGTGTCTTCGCCTGTTGTATTATGGGTGCAGTTGTTTCACCAGACACCAAATTGATTAGATGGAGAATCTGATACGGAAATGTACTAGTGTGCTGAATTCTACTAGTGTGCTTTATTTATGACTAAACATAATATTCATTCCTTTTTGTTTTCAAACATTAATTCTTTATCTCACATTTTGGTTAGGAGCACTTTGAAGCTCACTGGTCCTTTACTGGTGATGTTTTTTGATATGGAAGTCCTATTAAGGTGACACTTTTGCTCGTGAATAAGTACATTTCCCCAGTAGCCCAAACATAATAAATGAAGGCAGACGTTAAATGTGCATTAATCAGATGATGAATCCTATTACTGGGAATGCTTGAATGGTGTATATTTATTAAATTACTTGACTGACTCCTCTGTGAAGTTTACCAAGCAACATCTGCATGACTCACACACTGTGCCATAATTTTGCTTCAGACTTACTTTTAATAAATTATCCTTTTTATTTATTTATTAAATTAAAGTAAGAATTTACGCTACAGTGCAAGTGTTTGGGGTCTGTACATTTGTTTTTTAAATGTTTTTGAAGAACATGTTTTATGCTTACCAAGGCTACATATATTTGATCAATAATACAGTAAAAAAAATTGTATTTCGATTATTCATCGAATTTAAAATAAAAATCCACAATTTTAGTTGTGCGTTAAGGAAGCAGCCTTATCAGTGGCGCACAAGATGCGATGACGATGTAAGTGTCGCTGCATTATAATGTTTTTGTTAGCCTATCCAGTTGAAGCCACTAGATGCGGTGCTGCTGCGTTGTTCATTAAAAATATTGCAGAAAAAGAGAACATCAATGTGGAGAAACCAAGCCATTCACACAGAACACATATTTTCTAGTAGGGGTGTAAAAAAATATCGATACACGTGAGTATTGCGATATTTTGTTTGGCGATACTGTATCGATTCTCAAATACGGAATATCGATATAAAAAAAAAAAGCAAACAAAAAAACATTCATGGCAGTTGTTTCATATTGAGCTTACAAAAAAATAACAATAAGACAGTCTTCATCTCTGAACGACAGTGAGAGTAACAGGAAATACTAGCATTAGGGCACGCCACTAATGTTAGCATTAATATCACTATTTGCTGTTAGTAATGGAGGATGAAAGAATTGTCCCTGTTCCTGGTTCGACGTACAAAGTTGAAGTGTGCCGTCATTTGGGCTAGGCTTGGGCGGTAACACGGTAATATGGTATACCGCGGGATCTAAAAATAGCAACGGTATCAGTTTCAATACCGTCATACCGTCATTAAAAAAAAAAAAAAAAAAAAAAAACAATGCACTTATATAGGAGACAAGGATTAAATATTAAATATAATTTATTTAATGCCTAAAAATGCGTATGCGATTACATCTTTAATTGATTTTTCCGTACATTTCGGCCATATGTACATAAACTGACAGTCACCACTGATAAGCGACTAATAAATATTGGAGATTTTCTGTAAAGTTGCTTTGCAGTATACAAATAAACTTGAATTGAATTGTGTTCTTAATGACAGCTTTCCTAAAAATATATCCTATTCTTAAATAAAGAAATATCCCAATATATCGCCTTGCTGACAGAATCGCAATGTATCGCAACATATCGTATTGCAACCCCTGTATCGTGATACATATGTTATTGCCAGATTCTTGGCAATACACAGCCCTATATTCTGGAGGGACATCTATTACTATTGCACTCGCATCTTGCACAAAAGAGCAACATCTCAACAAAAAAAAATAAAATCACAACAAGTTTAACTTTGAGAAAATATAAATATAAAAAATTTTGAGAAAAATATATTTAAAATTTTTATTTATTCCTGTCATGGCAAATATGAATTTTCAGCATCTATTACTCCAGTCCCTGTCACTTTTGATCAATTAAATGCATCCTTGCCAGAAAAAAAAAAAAAAAAAAAATTTGCTCACCCCAAACCTTTGACCAGTAGTGTATATATAAAGGGGATGTCTAATGTTATTTCATGCATTCTGACTTATATACACTGCTTCTGATGCTAAACATGACCAAAGTCCCAAAAAACGAGATGGACATATGATGGAGTATTTCTGTTAAATACACTCCTTCAAGGTTCGTATAAGTTTCGGAACATTTTTTTTCGAGTATGGACCCGTATGACGTCATAAATGGCAGAATTCCTTTTATGGGCACTATTCCAGGAAGAACATGCACACACATCAACTAGAATGAGAGCAAGAGCTCGTCAATCAATGTGCTTCATTCAGGTTATGGAAGTCGCACTGCACAAGTCTTGCTCGAGAAGGATTTTGTTTTTGACCACAGAATCAACAGTCACCAAAAAAGTGTGTTTTTCTTTGTGAAGGAAAGATGACCTTGTTAAGCTTCCCAAAGAACCCAGCGTTAAGGGAATTATTCATGTTGATGTCACAGCTTGCAGACGATCGCTAGGCAAAAGCTTTGTGTGCTTGTGACTCTTTAGCTCTGCCCACGGCACGCCTCAAGGAGCACGACTGTTTTTTTAGTAGAGAAGCGGTACGGCTGTATTTTTCTTTTATAAATCTGGTAAAATTAAAAACACTTTGAAGATATGAAGGATGCAATACTACTGTATAGGTACTCAAGATTAACATGAGATTGACAGAAACTGCATGTGTTATGTCCACTTTAATCATATTAACATATATGTTTATTATGTTTTTGTTCCTTGCCGTTTTGATCTCTCTCAGAAACTAACCTTTATACTGACTGGGTGTACTGTTTTGGTTTTTACCTGCAGGTGTGAATGTGTCATCAATGACCTCTCGATCTCTTTCTGCCCTTGCAGGTATGTGTGGAGGAGTCTATGTATCGGTATGGCGTATAGTGCCGACAGCAAACTGGATGACAGGGAGTGCAGACAAGCCTCACATGCTCACACACTGATCACTGGTGTACAGTGACTGTTGCTGCAGACATCAGCAGGATTCCATCCTTTCTATGATTTTACCTCTTCATTTCTTGATTTTTGGACACCTTTTGTGAGCCGCCTTTCCCCCTTCCCCTTTTTCCTTTTCTATCCCTCTCCACACTTCTCTTCCCCCTCTCCCCGTTATTCTTTCCCTTTTGACCTTTTGATCAAATTTGGATCAGCCTGTGCACTAAGATGAGTTGGCTGAGTCGTTTAAATCCAAGGGGTCCAGGCACTCGGACCGGTCGACATGCAGCCCCGACCAGTCCATGCACTGCTGACCCTGAGACTTGTCTTATGGTGTTTGAAAACCACTGGAGACAGGTGAGACTCAGCATAGGCTTATTTTCCCTCATACTAATTGTGCAAATAAACTCCTTAGTACAACTGGCTATTATATATTAGTCCAGCCAGTCCGCAAGAAAATTTTCCAAACCTAAATGGTCCGTGTTTGGAGACCCCTGCTTTAGGGCATGTCAGTAACTTTTTATGCTGAAATATAATATACAGTTGGTACACCCACACATCTACAGGTTTTCCTCCTTTGTGTACATCAGTGCTCTCTTATCTGGATTGCTTTCCACTACATCACTATAGACACCTGTTCCTCTTTGACCTTACCTCAAATAGAATTTATCTGTTCCTTCCCTCTTTGTCAGGTGTCAAGGGTGCTGAAACAGAGAGAGTCTTCAGTGGGTGGTTATGCTGATGATCTCACTGCAGTTCGCAATCACACAGATCAGATGCTGTGCCTGCTAGCTGAAGAGAGACCAGCAGGGGGAGACATTGACTCACCAGGTTAAAACACTCTCTTGTGAGCTTGATAGAGCATACATTTGTACTGATTCAGAGTTTAGCGTAATAGATGAGAGGCTGTTTTATGTGACAGTGGATTTGGAAATTTCTGCAGCAGTGGGTCCTATTCTGAAGATGGTGGTGGCGGAGAACATCCTGGATGAGTTGGTACAGTGGCATGTGCGCCGTGGTCTGGATCCAGACAGCCAGCTAGAGCTGTTGAAATTATTTGAGATGCTGATCGGACAGTCACATCAGCCCCTGCTCCTGCACAGTGCAGTGCTACAGCCGCTGCTAAACCTGCTGGGAGCATGTGTGGATCCTCAGCTGGGCTCCCCTCCTGCCCTAGAGTCCAGCCTTGTACTGCTGCTAAATCAGGTGATTGACAGGCAGACACTGACACCTGTTTGTACCATTTATCGTTAGTCCTGATTAGCCCTGCACATAACCTGCCCTGCAGATTTCTACAGAATTCAGAATTGTCATTTGCACATTTTCCTATATTTAAATTAATTCAACAGAATTTTGCAGATTACAATCATTGAACCAGACTTTGTTCCTGAGTTCCATTAGTTCATGACAACCAATAAAATTTTAGAGTTGAGCTTAGAACTGGGTTAGGGTCTTGTAGATCAGTTAAACCTTCCATATCCCTGTAATTTAAGTGTTAGGTTATTGTTAAGTTTTGGGTTAGGGCAGGGGCCGGCAACCCACGGCTCTCTCACCCTTCCGCTGTGGCTACCTGTAGCATATAGAATACGCTTTTAATAAAACCTAATTTCTTAGCCAATTAAAAGTAAGAGATAAGAATAGTATTTTTTTTAATCAATTAGACGTATATATAAATAGATGTTGTTGTTATTATTATTATATTTTACATTTCTGTCCCCCTGACTTCTGAAATGATTGTTACACCCCTATCCTGTAACATAATTGAATATAAAACTTTAGCTATATGCTGTGTTATCTTAATTTTAGGGATCAAATAGGTTGTGGCTCCACGTGAATTTTATTGGGTTGGAAAGGGGCCAAGAAGGCTCTTTTGATGTTGAAGGTTGCAAACCCCTGGGTTAGGGCTAGGGATTGGATTAGAACTTATTTTTCTGACAGGAATGTCTTTCCAGGACCAACAAAACATTCTGCAAAATTAGTACGTGATTACAAACAGCACAGAAACAAAATTTTAGAGATTCCTTGTTGGTCTTAATAATCAAAATATTTGACAGATCTTGACATAAACCATCCTTGCCATTTTACAATTCTCCAGACAAATTAATAAAACTAATTATTTAAATTTTGCAATTGGTCTGTGTGTGTTTTAAATGGAAATGCTCTTAAAGGGATCATATGACACTGCTAAAAAGAAAATTATTTTGTGTAATGCAATGTGTTTATGTGGTTTAAGGTTCAAAAAACACTATCTTCCACATACTGTACATTATTGTTTCCCCTCTAAGCCCCACCTTTCTGAACACATCCATTTTTACAAAGCTCATCGTTCTGAAAAGCGAGGTATGCTCTGATTGGCCAGCTATCCAATGCATTGTGATTGGCCGAATGCCTCAAGCGTGTGACGGAAATGTTACGCCCCTTACACCACTTAACAGTTACTCTGCACTGCTCAAATCTCACATTTGAATTATCAATGGCATATCCTTTACATATGAAAACGTACTTACAGGCTGTGAGTCAGAAGCGCCAGACTGTCCTTGCAAAGTTGGAACTGCCCCACATAAATTATAAAGTTACGCCTTCTTTCTTTGCGTGAACATTTGGGCGGCGTTATGCAGATCTTCCCACATCGTGACGTAGACGTGGGGGCGTGTTAGAATGAGCCGGTTTAGGTAGGAGTGGTTGACTCTTAACTTTTATAAAGAATCTCTTTGGAATTTAGACTTTACTCTTTGCAACTTTACAGATCTTCTTTATGCACCAAGAGCTTGTAACACTCCACAGAGAGGAAAATTTTTAATTGCATCATATGACCCCTTTTAGTTATTTGAAAAAGCAGGCCAAGTTTTTCATATGAGCCCAAACATAATGGGTGCATACATCTATAATGCAATGTTCCCTATAATTTTTTTTTCTTGCTGAGCAAAACTTTTCTCTATAGCTTGTTTGCAGTCACGTGATTCTGATAAAATATGAAGTTTTATTTCACATGTCATTACATTTGCGTTGGCTCTCGTGTTGAGCTATTTTGTCCACAACCATTAAATTGAAACCATTAGATTTCTACAGTGACTCATTTGACACACATCATTCTCTTTCTGTGAAACCTGTAAACCACATTCACCGGTTCTAAATGTATAGCGACACCAAATCTATATCGGTTTGCCCTAGCATTGCAATTATTTCGCATTTACTAATATTCAATCAAATGTCTTTACCAACACAGAAACTTGCGCGGCACATTATTCTTCTGCACGGTTGAGACATAGGAAGTGCACGGTAGCTCACAAGCCTAGCTTAGAGGAAACATTGCTGTAATGTACAATGTTTTTGTGCGGGAATAAATATTAATGTGTTTTTTCCTAATTTGTAACTAAATAATTTTTGTTTGTGTCAGGTATGTGTGTGTATGGCGAAGGAAACTGCAGTTTTGGAGTTGATATTTAGGTGTGGACTGGTACAGCAGGGTCCCACTAACCTGCTGATCTTCTCCCTGTTGGTGCCATTTATTCATCGAGACGGCTCTCTGGGGCAGCAGGCCCGTGACGCACTGCTGCTCGTCATGGCAACCTCTGCCAGCAACCACTCTGTTGCACGTCACATCGCAGAGAACTCCTACTTCTGCCCAGTAAGCATGAGTGTGGTGTTGTGTGCACTTACCTGATCATGTTTTTGTTCTTGCTTTTGAAAATGTACTCGTATCTTAGATGTTGATTAGATGGATGGAGAAGAGAAAAGAGGCAGACTTTAACATATATTCCTCATGTTCTTTCGTCACTGTTGGCATGTCTTCATAAATATCCTTTCTGTTCATGTTATGTGTTTTTTTTTTTTTGTCTGTGCCATGCAATTTAAATGTCACTTGTTCATTTTTGATTTCCTCTTGGAGCTGTTTCAGTGAAGATATAAAGTCCTGTAGTGTTTTCTCTAGGTTGCATTCTATTGGCTACTGAGGAATGAAAAGGCCATTTGTCATCTGCAGTTGTGCTACTTTTCTCTTGAGAATAATATATGAGCCTCCATCTGACCCACTTAACACATACGACTGGAGGTCTCATCTAGGGCTCCATGCTGCTGCAGTGCCTCAGTCTCTCAACATTTTCCTCTCTAACTTTATTTTTTCCACTTTGTGTCACATCGATTTTTATGCTAGAGATGCATAGGTCTAGCTGACAGTTTCTTTGGTGACCTGTTTTGTGGCTTTAGAAACATGGTGAAGTTCCACATATAAAACAAGCCGACATGACTGATGTTCTTCAACATACTTGTGCAATTAAGGCGTGGACACATTAACCATTATTCAGGAATATTAATGTTCGACAATCCAGTCATTTCAATAGGAATCAATATGGTTGGGAAATTTGCATTGGGTTCAAGTTGGTCATGTGAATTCAGCCTGCTGGCCAACAGAAAGCTGCTTGGTTTGAAAGCAACTTCTGTGTGAGCTGTACTTACATACATTTGCTGCACTATTGACAATGGACCTTTTTTGAAAATAAAATTTTACAGAATTTTTTCTGAAGTGACCATATCATTATTCCTTGCTAGGATCTGTGCTTTGAATAAAAGCCATACATTTTGATGCAGTGTAGCAATAAAAAAAAAAGAAAGAAAGATCCCGTGTCTTGCAGTGATTTTACCATAGTGTGTTATCACACATGGTGGAGCAGCAGTAAACTTAAGTTTATTTATTAGTAATACAGTTTATTAGTCAAATAGATTTGTTGCAACTTGTCAAATGCATAGGCTTTATTTGATTTGTATTTTCAGATGTGCATATAGCAAATGTTTTTACATCCAGTCAGTTTTTTAGAGCGATGCCTATGTTTAAAATGCAGAGATTGCTTGGTGAACTTTATAAAATAATGTTGGCACCTATTTTTCTTTTTCCCAGGTGCTAGCGACAGGGCTGAGTGCACTGTACTCATCCCTGCCACGGAAGATTGAGGTACGGGGCGATGACTGGCACGCCCTGCGGAGGGAGGACTGGATGGCCGTTTCCTCTCTAGTGCTGTTCATGAACAGTCTTGAATTCTGCAACGCTGTAGTACAGGTGGCACACCCCCTTGTGCGCTGCCAACTCCTTGATTACCTCCACAACGGCTTCCTGGTTCCAGTCATGGGCCCCGCTCTGCACAAGGTGAACCACACTGAACTGGGCTGAAGATGTGAGCCATATTTGGCATATATGGCAGTTTCCATATTCATTCATTATAAAACAATGTTTTGAGTAGTATTTATTTTCTCTTACTTTGATTTCTTCACTCTCTCTCTCTCACTCTCTCTCTCTCTCTCTCTCTTTCTCTTTCATGGTTCCTCTGTCAGTCGTCAGTGGATGAAATGATAGCAAGCACGGCATATCTGGACTTGTTTTTACGCAGTATCACAGAAACTTCCCTCCTTAAGACCTTCCTGCGCTTCATTCTGTTGCATCGCCATGACAACGACACCATCCTTGATACACTACTCACACGCATCAGCAGCAATTCACGGGTAAGTCTGACACACAGTGTAGCTGGGGTGCATGTATAGATAGAAAATGCACTCTTTTGTCAGTGCTGTAGGCTGGAATGTGGAGTGATGGGACTAAAGTTTTTGTTTGTTTGTTTGTTTTGTTTTCTTCTCTTTGAACTGTGCATGGTCTCTCTGAGTCTGTTTAAGACATTGCTCAGTCTCAACTGTGAAGACCTCATGCTCCAGCTTGTTCTCAGGTATTTTGTGTGCTTGGGTGTGTGACTCAATTAGCAATCACGAAAGCCTACAAAATAAGCTTTGGCTAGATTTGGGCAATGCATTTTGCAAATTGCAATGCTTTACATAAACTACAGTTCAAAGGTTTGGGGTCTGTAAAATATAAAAAAAAAGTAATACTTTTATTCTTCAAAGATGCATTTGATCAAAAGTGGCAGTAAAGACATAATGTTACAAAATATTTTTATTTTAAATAATTTTAGATAAAGCTGCAAAACAAGCTCTTACAGAAAATGTAAATGAATGTCAAATCCCGCCTTCTGATGTGAAGCCAGTAATCAACAGATACATATTGGAGAAATGGCAAGTGAAATGGGTAGAATGTCAAATTAACAAACTTTTTGAAATAAATTCTGTTGTAAGAACAAGATATATTTATTCTTTTAAATCCAGGCATGACCAAGTTGTGTATACAGGGTGTCATATTGAACATACTAGATTAACTCACATTGACATTTATTGATTGATGAAGAAGCACCAAAATGTCAATATTGCAAGACTCACTTGCCAGTAATTAATGTCACGAGACAAAGGTTATTATTAGGACAATCTCTTAAGGACTTGCTTTATAAGATGGACCCAGAAAAACTTACAATTTCTATCAAAAGTAAATTTTAAATTTATGTGTAATACTTTGTTTTATAATTGTTTTTATTAATTTATGTTTATTGTATTTGTATTTTGTGTTCTACTATATTTTTAATGTATAACCTTTGCCACGAAATAGCCTATGAAGCTGATGTGGCACTAAACTTAAATGAACTGTTACTGTTTAAAGAATTTTAAATAAATGGTTGTCATAGTTTCCACAAAAATATTGTGTTGTTGATACTGTTGAAATCATGTTGAAAAATGATAATATCAACATTGGCACTGAAGACTGGATTAATGGCTGCTGAAAATTCAGCCATGCCATCACAGGAATAAATGATATTTTAAAAAAAAATGTAATATTTTTTTCATCTTATTATAATATAAGAGACAATATATATTGTAAGAGACTAAAAAAATAACTGTTTATTTAATGTTTGTCTCCAGGTATCTGTTGCCATGCACACATGTTATGCTGAGTCAGCGAAGGGCAGTCAGAGAAACAGACCTTTATGGCAAATCAGCTGACAAGTTCCTTTCCCTCATACCAGAATGCTGCCGAATCACTCCAGCACCCTCTAGTGAGCGGGATGATGAGCCTGCCTTTTGGGGAAAGGGTAAGCCTGTGTCAGACACATTTATGGACAACAGGTGTGCTTTAAGACTGTGCTGAAATTTTTTTGCCGCTGTTCATGCCTACAAAATTTATTTTCTTTCTTTTTTTTTCCCCAATAGTGTTAGGTAGTCCCACTTCAGAGTCACCGGTTCACCCCAGACCCAGCACTCCTTCCCGCCTCGCTCTCTTTATTCGACAGCAAAGCTCAGGAGGCCAAGCCATCCCCCCCTCGTCTGGCTCGGAGAATGCTCCCTCTTCTCCTCGTGGTAGTGTTTCCTCCCCTCTGTCTCCTGACAGCCCAGTGCACCAACTTCCAGACACTTCAGAAGGAGAGACTGGCTACCTGGAGTATCTGCGTGATGCTCGCAAGGGTATTGAGCTCTGCTCCTGGGCCTGTCGAGACTGGTCAGCCCCTTACGATGGAGAAAATCCCTCTCCAAACTCTGCTCCTCCTCCACCTCCCCCTCCTACATCCCACCCCTCCCTCAATATGGTACAAGAGCATTTCTCCATAATGGACCGCCCTCAGCAGAGGGGAGCAGTCGTGGCTGCAGCACGTGCGGAGTGGAGCAGTTCCGATCGAGATAGTGGAGAGTGGGATGTTACTATCAGCAAGAACTGTATCAGTCTCACACCCCGCAGTAAGAAACGCAGCCTTCTTTCCAGCTCTATACCTCTACAGTCTTCATCTTCTGCATCAGTCTCTACAGAAATGACCGGTGCTGTGGAAACTGTATCCCAACACTCTCATTCGGCACCTCATACAGCGCTCTATAACGGGATGGGGCAGGTGGAGCTCACAGACAGTGTGGATGAGAAAATGGAGGTTAAGAAAGTGAAAAGGGACTCTGATGTAAATAACAG